>NC_053161.1:3870877-4045877 GCF_016835505.1 Polypterus senegalus
GTGCGTCCAAAAGCACACTTATTGATTTTTTGATTGTTTGCTTTAATCTCTCTCTCTCTCTCTCTCTCTCTCTCTCTCTCTCTCTCTCTCTCTCTCTGCGTTCTCTGCTTGACGGAGGAGATGTGAGCAGAGGGCTTTTGCACAGAGGCTGTTTGCTTAGAAGATACGGACGCTCCTGTAAAAAATGCTGAAAGGCTACCTTCGCATTGATCCCTTCATTGCCGCTGCTTTATCGCGGTGCTTGCATACTTAAAAGCGCAACAGCCCTATTGATTTTTCATTGTTTACTTTACTCTCTCTGACATTCTCCGCTCCTTACGCACTTTGAAAAGGAAGATATGTTTGCATTCTTTTAATTGTGAGAAAGAACTGTCATCTCTGTCTTGTCATGGAGCACAGTTTAAACTTTTGACTAAAGGGTGTTATTTCATGTCTAGAGGGCTCTAATAATGTTAAAAAACGTATTTAGAAGGTCGTAAACAGGTTTTCTATGCGCTAACTGCGAAAATTTTAGATTTATAAATAAAGAATCCTACTTCGTGGAAATTCATTTATCTGTCTGGAGCGGATTAACCGCGATAAACAAGGGTTTACTGTATAACTGTGCGGAGAATATTTATAAACAGTGTGGGAGAGTTTCTAAGGGCTTAAAATATATAAAAATAATCATACAAACATATGGTTTCTACTTCGCGGATTTTCACCTATCGCGGGGGGTTCGGGAATGCAACCCCCGCGATCGAGGAGGGATTACTGTAATGCATGTTTTCTTCAGCGCTTTTTGTAGCTCTTCCTGGTTTTCTACGTAATGCGTGATTACGTGAGAGGTGTGATGATGTCACACGAAACTCCGTCCCCCACGGTTTTCGAGCTCAACTCCATTACAGTAAATGGAGAAAAATAGCTTCTAGTTATGACCATTATGCGTAGAATTTCGAAATGAAACCTGCCCAACTTTTGTAAGGAATGAGCCTGCCAAATTTCAGCCTTCTACCTACACGGGAACTTGGAGAATTAGTGATGAGTCAGTGAGTCAGTCAGTCAGTCAGTGAGGGCTTTGCCTTTTTATTAATATACAGTGGTGTTAAAAACTATTTGCCCCCTTCCTGATTTCTTATTCTTTTGCATGTTTGTCACACAAAATGTTTCTGATCATCAAACACATTTAACCATTAGTCAAATATAATACAAGTAAACACAAAATGCAGTTTTTAAATGATGGTTTTTATTATTTAGGGAGAAAAAAAATCCAAACCTACACAATACACTCACCATTGTAGTAACAAATAATCCTTGTTATATGAGATGCAAATCCAGGAATAAAAAGCCCACAGCAATTCTGAAGTTAAGTTCAAACACAACAAGGTATACTGTTGTCCTTAAATATTGTACTTAAATTCTTTTTTTTTTTTTTTTTTTTAAACGCAGTGGGTTACAACCTTCATGTAAATATCAAACTGGAATACACTGATATTCATAGCTTGTCGCTAATTGTGAAGTTTATGTAAAGATACTTTTTATTAAGTCATTTACTGTGAGTTAGTCTTTCAATTGACAAAAAATTCCCTGCACTGTTAATTGTTAAAGTATGTATAATAAATAGTTGCTGTGTGTACCACATCTACTGTATATCCAGGAAGTCATTATTTACAGCAGGTATGCAAAACAGGACTAGCCTCATACTCTTGGAGAAATAATGCTGAAAAAAGACATAACCAATGAATGCACAAGTACAATATACATTTGCAAATCTGAAAAAGGCATTGTAGATGGCTTTCTCCAGGACTTTCCGCATTAATATCTTGCACACTTCTAGCTGTGCTGCTGCCTCTCTTCCCTCCAGCTTCTGACTCGGATTGCTCTCCTGAGATTTGAACTCTATTCTTTGCACTGTGTTTTTCCTTCCAAAGTCAACAGTAAGTCCCAGGCAGCAGGTTGTGGAGGCAAGCCCTTTTCATAATCTACTACATATCTGCAGGAATATTAAAACGAATATGTCAGCGCATTTTTATTAATCATATTTTTTTCATTATGAACAGCAGTCAACATTCGAAATTCATTATTGTTGTGAACCTTCAGGGTTGATATTGCAAAAATAAGACCATTCTCATTGTTTTATGATTTTCAGATTTTTATACAACACATGTTTAGATTTAGGAAATTAAAAAAAATACTTGTTTTTTTCAATAGAAATCTCATATAAAATGTTCAAATTAAACTAGCATAGTTGGTACTAGAAATCATAACATTAAGGTCTGGAAATTATACACATTCTTCTTTTATATTTAAATGCATTTTTACTTGAAGAGTAAAAGCGCAAGTAAGTGAGGGTGTGCATAATTGTGCGTTATGCCTTATGGCTGATGCTTCAGCAATAAGCACTAGCTTTCTGTGACTCCAAAATGTCTAAGTGGGTTAGAAAATAAATGGATTAATGGATGCATACTACCAGAGCTCTAAAAGCATGACTATTAAATGGACACACTCCATATTCCAAATAATACATTTCCTGTTCATTTTGATTTTAATTTTGTATAGTGCTACTCACAGCTGGAGGAAATGGAAGTATGAAAACTTTGAGAGAGATGATAATTCAGTCCTAGAAAACGCTGCTCTTATTTCCCTTTGTCCTCTAATGATTTTTTAAAAAAGTGATTTTGGGGGTGGGGATGGTGGATGAGTGTTTACAACAAGGCCAAGCACATACCGGAGAAAAAGGTTTTGCCTGTATCTTTGTCTGCTACATGATAGCATGTAATGTAATACATGCTGTACATACTGGTCATCCATTTAAAATAAAATTTAAAGTTGATCTGCAATGTGAAATTCCTGAAATGATAATTTTATTTTCCTAAGTCTAAGCATAAACCTTTCTTTTTTCTGTGTGAGTAATATAGATTTTGGTCTCCTGTGCTTACATTTGCTTCTCAATTCTCCAATGCCACTTTTTAATTCTGTAAATTACTTTTGGGCTGCTTTGGTTTGATCAGTTTAGTAATGGAGGAATAAAATTGCAATTTGAATTGACATGGCAAGACCAGGTCATCCTATAAATGAGACAGGATTGCTAAATACTTTTACCACTTGGACTTAAATAACTGACCTTTCTGAATTTCAGGTGGATAAAGCTCAAAGTTTGTGGTATATTTTATTCAGCTCATTATGTCTCCTTACCCTTCCAAGTATAATATGTGAGCAAACTGTTGCCATGGGTGTTTAAAATAATTGTGAACACCACAAATGTTGTCATGACAAGGTAGTGGCTTTGCTAAAATCAATGTCTAACCTTCAATAAAAAAAGTGGAAACTAAACAACTTCTAATTTTATTTTTTTTTATACCTCTTATGTTCAGGTTGACTGGCATGTTTAGAATATGTTGATAATAACTTTCTTATTATAAGACTGTAATAAAAATAAATTATAACATACCTCCCTTTGTCTTAGGAGGCTCAGAATGCACATTTTTTTCAAAAAAGTATCTTAAGACACTTGTAGCCATATTAGATCTGGACAAAGCTTATTTTGCTATATCTTCTACTGCATTTTCAAGTTAGCTGAAATTGTTTGACTTTGCTTACATTTTGTAAATCCACATGGAAGAATGCTTTTTTTAATAAACAATTTTATAATATATTATTTATAATATTTTTTTTATAAGATTAAAGGGGGAAACTAAATGAGAAAAGTGAAGAAAGTTCCCAACCCACCAGCACTCCATTTGGAGATGTCTAAGAATTGAAGCAGAGAAAGCAAAGGAGGCACTATGCCACCAGCATTTTGATAAGAGCAATTACTTTTTCTAGAGATGATATAGTGAATGGGGAAGAGAAATTAATAGGAGTCGCTGAAAGTTATAAAAAAAATGTAAGTAATAAAATAAGTTCCTCCAGGCATTTAAATATTGCTCTTGAAATTTTCCAACAAGATGCCAAGAAGATCTTAACAACTAAAGAGTTTATTGAAATCAACTTCTTGATTATTGAAAAAGATTTCATTGTAAAATCTAGAGGTTAAACATCTGTGGAGTACAGGGAACAGAAGCATCCAAAGAAAACAAAAGAGAAGTGGAAATGGAGGACCACAAAGATGCGACAGGTTGACTGGAACAAAAAAAAAAAGCCTTTTAAGATAGCATACATTACAAATTTGAGTCCGGGACTAAATCCATTAAACACCATTTTTTAGGTAGTCCTATAAATCGACAATCTTATATTAGATAAAGTGATTAGAGATTTTAGAAGAATTTTTGACGTATTTAAAAATTAAATGCTAGCTCAAGGCAAAAGCAGGATCCAGATCTGAATACCATTTGAATGAAATGGCAAGAGGCTTTTTGCTTGCATCACATAGTTGTGCATACTTCGCAGAGACCGGTTTTAATTTATACATTTTTGTAGAAACAAAAAATAAAGGATACAATGAAATAGTGGAGAAAAAGGAAAATGGTAGAAGTAGTTACTGAACATTTAGGGAAAGGTCACAGAATTCATGAAAAATAAATCAGTCTCCTAACATTGAGATTGACATATTAAGAGCATTAGTGTAAAACATAGTGGTCTGGGAAAACCATTTCTGCACAAAACCCAACCGTGTCTCAAACTTTTCAAAAATCTGGAGCGCATATGACATGGAATCCATTTGGTTGGAGTTACTGTAGACATTGTTTGATGTGAGCTAAAAATATCTTAAAGGTGCAGTAACAGAAGTAGGCTGGATTCAGTGGAGAGCCAAGGGGAGGTGAAAAGATAGGAAAGCATGTATGAATATAACTAATGCAAAATGAAAGCCCAAAGGTAAAGTTGAGAAGGGTTGTACTGTCATTCTTCCAGGGTAGGAATCAAATGTTTAATTCTTCGGTGATGTGCATTCTATAAAAAAAATGAAAGGTTTGAGTGAACAATACACCAAAAGCAGGGTGAAGGGAACAGAGGTAGTATCAAGCTCACATAATTCAAATTCAAAAATATATTCATCTTAATTTAAAAAAAAAAAAAAAACTAAAATGAAAGTGTAAGAATTTCAAGAAACAAGCGATTGTTTAACCTCTTTCAAAAGTTGGTAAAAATGTAATGTACTATAGAGAGATCTTTTAATACAGATGCAATTGTTGTCACCAGATATTTGGAAGACCTTTCAATAAGGATAGGAGGGTAATTAGATAATGAACCATTACTCTCTATTAATTATGTAAACAGAGAATTCTATATGTTTATGGAGTAGAAGAATATCATTGGTATAAGGATACATTTTCTGAGATTGTTGAGAGATTAGTAGCTATCAGAAAAAACAAATAGGTGTCACAGAAAAATGGCAAAGAAAAAGAATAAAGAGCATTGAAAACGGAGGAAGTCCTTGACTCACCCTACAGATGGGAAAGGTAAGTTAAAATTGGAAAGAAGTGATGCTTTAAGGGTGAAGTATAATCTGCAAATAATATTAATGAGGAGATCACCTAATCCCATCCCCTTAGCCAGTTCAGACTGTGTGCCCTCAGCGCTTTACCTTTTGTGAGAGAGGATAAAGCCTGCTTAATTACATCCGAGGTGATCTGAGAATTTAAGAAATCAGCGTCACTTTAAGAAAGTTTCTGAAACTGTACAAAGGCCAGGAATGAAACTGTTGCTTAAAGAGAAGGAAAGGAAGAGTCAGCAGCAAACAGTTTTTAGAGTAAAATTCATCAAAGCAGTTATTAATTTCACTCAGAAAGAGTGGGCAAGGTAGTCTTAATGAAAGATACTGTATAGCAGAGAAACCATTGCTTTCTTCCTTAAAGAAAGTAATTTACTCTGCATTTGTTGAAGAATATTTGGATGAATTAGAAATTCAACTTTCTTCACACGACAGTCAATACATTCTGCCCTAACCTGGGAAATTTGATATTGGTATTGGGGATTAGATATTAAAGGAATGGTTCTCTTGAGTTTGTATTCAAGCAGTATTCAAGGTCAGATATCACTTTAATGGCCTTATGGGCATGGTCAGCAATGAAGCTATAGAGAAATCACTTATAAAGCCTTCAATAGCCATCCATGCGAAAACTTACCAATAAAAATTTGCCCTGAAAAATTCATTCAGTTTGATACAGGATTAGTTAATAAATTAAATGCATTATAAGAGTGAAGTGTAAAATCGCTAATGCTCTTGCTTGGAGGAAAGTGGAAAATCTATAGCCCAATTACGGAGGTTGATAGTATGGATGTAAAATTCTTTCACAGATGGGTTATAGAGTTGAAAAGAATTAACCGGTTTCAAATCAAAAACATATTTAGCCAGAGTAGGAGGGATAGGTGGAATATATTGATTAATTAGGGGTAGATGACTAATCAGAACCAAACACCATGGCACTGACAAGACTGCCCATAACCTACTCTTTCTGTGGGCTAACATTTGCTTATTTAGGAATTTTTATTCTAGAAGGAATTATTACAAGCATGTAAGTCAATGTAACTCTAACTATAGTAATAGCAGCACAGTGACCAAAATATTGAGTGACAGAAGGTAAAGAGAAAGGAAAGAAACTATCAAGTAAAGTTTCAGTCAAGCTTTAATCCTGTTATTGGCTATAGATATGTTGAAACAATGTCATCTGGTGGCACAGTGGGCATTGTTCATACCACAGGTTTTCATTGGTTCACATTGGGGATGGAAGAAGTGGATAGATGTGTTTTACTATACAGCACATGAAAGACTAAACATGCAAAAGAATAAGAAATCGGGAAGAGGGCAAATAGTTTTTCACACCACTGTATGTGTGTAGATAGATAGACAGATACTTTACTAATCCCAAGGGGAAATTCACATAATCCAGCAGCAGTATACTGATACAAAGAAACAATATTAAATTAAATAATAATAAAAATGAAAAGAATTAAAATAAAAATTAATGTTCGCATTTACTCCCCCGGGTGGAATTGAAGAGTTGCATAGTGTGGGGGAGGAACGATCTCCTCAGTCTGTCAGTGGAGCAGGACAGTGACAAAAGTCTGTCACTGAAGCTACTCCTCTGTCTGGAGATGACACTGTTCAGTGGATGCAGTGGATTATTCATCATTGACAGGAGTTTGCTTAGTGCCCGTCGCTCTGCCACAGATGTTAAACTGTCCAACTTTAATCCTACAATGGAGCCTGCCTTCTTAACAAGTTTGTCCAGGCGTGAGGCGTCTTTCATCTTTATGCTGCCACCCCAGCACACAATCGCGTAGAAGAGGGCACTCGCCACAACCGTCTGGTAGAACATCTGCAGCATCTTACTGCAGATGTTGAAGGATGCCAACCTTCTCAAAGTATAGTCTGCTTTGACCTTTCTTACATAGAGCATCAGTATTGGCAGTCCAGTCCAATTTGTCATCCAGCTGCACTCCCAGATATTTAAAGGTCTGCACCCTCTGCACACAGTCACTTCTGATGATCACAGGGTCCATGAGGGGCCTAGGCCTCCTAAAATCCACCACCAGCTCCTTGGTCTTGCTGGTGTTAAAGTGTAAGTGGTTTGAGTCGCACCATTTAACAAAGTCTTTGATTAACTTTCTGTACTCCTCCTCCTGCCCACTCCTGATGCAGCCCACAATAGCAGTGTCATCAGCGAACTTTTGCACGTGGCAGGACTCCGAGTCATATTGGAAGTCTGATGTATATAGATTAAACAGGACCGGAGAAAGTACAGTCCCCTGCGGCGCCCCTGTATTGCTGCACACAATGTCAGACCTGCAGTTCCCAAGACGCACATATTGAGGTCTGTCTGTAAGAGAGTCCACAATCCATGCCACAAGGTGTGAATCTACTCCCATCTCAGTCAGCTTATCCCTAAGGAGCAGAGGTTGGATGGTGTTGAAGGCGCTAGAGAAGTCCAAAAACATAATTCTTACAGCACCACTGCCTCTGTTCAGGTGGGAGAGGGATCGATGAAGCATATAGATGATGGCATCCTCCGCTCCCACCTTCTCCTGGTATGCGAACTGCAGAGGGTCAAGGGCGTGACGGACCTGTGGCCTCAGGTGGTGAAGCAGCAGCCGCTCCATGGTCTTCATCAGATGTGACGTCAGAGCAACAGGCCGGAAGTCATTCAGCTCACTAGGACGTGATACCTTTGGGACAGGACGTTGTCGACCGTTATCGACTGTTATGTGTAGAATTTCGAAATGTAACCTGCTTAACTTTTGTAAGTAAGCTGTAAGGAATAAGCCTGCCAAATTTCAGCCTTCTACCTACATGGGAAGTTGGAGAATTAGTGATGAGTGAGTCAGTCAGTCAGTGAGGGCTTTGCCTTTTATTATATGACAGCAACACTCATGACAATGTCAATCATGTTACGTTATTATTAAAATGTTTCCTTTTCTTTTTCATTACTTCTTTAACACACTACTTCTCCGCTGCGAAGCGCGGGTGTTTTGCTAGTCTAAATATAAAAGTCAATGTATGTGTGTAATGTATGTATGTTCCAGCATCACTTTCGAACGGCTGGAGCAATTTTCATAAAACTTGATTCATGTTTCTTATTGGTCGACTAAATACTATATGGCTAACCCACCTCGTTCTGGGTAGGGTGGGGGTGATATTGCGGTCATGTATGCGTGTTATCATCCAGTTGACACTCGGAATGACCACCAGAGGGCAAACTGGAGGTGACAGCCAGCATTCTTTGTTTGAGCACCACTGCGTGCTTGTTGCTTTTGAAATTAGAGTTGGCCATATATATATACTGTATATATCTTAGATACTTTATTAATCCCAAGGGGAAATTCTCATACTCCAGCAGCAGCATACTGACAAAAAACAATATTAAATTTAAAGAGTGATAAAAATGCAGGTATAACAGAAAATAACTTTGTATAATGTTAACGTTTACCCATGGGTGGAATTGAAGAGTCGCATAGTGTTGGGGAGGAACGATCTCCTCAGTCTATCAGTGGAGCAGGACAGTGACGGCAGTCTGTCGCTGAAGTTGCTGCTCTGTCTGGAGACGATACTGTTCAGTGGATGCAGTGGATTCTCCATGATTGACAGGAGCCTGCTCAGTGCCTGTCGTTCTGCCATGGATGTCAAACTGTCCAGCTTCATTCCTACAATAGAGTCTGCCTTCCTCACCAGTTTGTCCAGACGTGAGGTGTCCTTCTTTATGCTGCCACCCCAGCACACCACCGCATAGAAAAGGATTCTCGCCACAACCACCTGATAGAACATCTGCAGCATCTTATTGTACTATGTGTGTTATATAAAGAAGACTGCAATAATCTTGCGGTAATTGTATGTATGTCATCATCCAGTTAACGCTCGAATGTTTCTGGTGTGCTCCGTAAAATCGACCAACATTTTTATCATGAAAATTCCATAGTATTATTTGTTTGTCATTTAATGTTTGTTTTTGTTAACTAAATTTTCATCTTACATTATTTTTATTGTAACAATGTTGTAGTGATAATTGAATTAAATCAACCTAATAATATTAATTTAATTGACTTTTTTTATGTCAAAAATTCTGCATGTAAAAACTTACTAAACCATTAAACAAAAATTAATCTGTCAAAAAACCTTAAAGACTTCGCTTTTTCCATTGTTTTTACACTGCTTTGAACCTATTCTGCGATTATATTTTGAGTAAAATAGGCCATCTATTATCCTCTTTAATAAAACCCCTGTGTGTGTCCAGGTGTCTGTGTGTGTGTCTTCTGGTGAAGTGCGCATGCGTGGGGCCACACAGCACGTGTTCAGTCTTTTCCTGTGTATTCCCTGTGTGTGCAGACAGACACACACACACACACAGGTGCGTGCGCGCGACAGACAGCGCGCGACAGACAGACAGACAGACAGACAGGCAGGCCGGCCCGCCTGCGAGCGGCACGCTCTCACACACACACACACAGGCCCGCATGGGGGACAGATACGTACGTACGCGACAGACAGACACACACACACACACACACACACACACACACACGCAGGCCCGGGACAGAGTCAGACACAGGCACACGTGTGCATTGTTGCAATGTTACTTTTCTTGGTTATTAGATTGCGGATTTTTCAAATGTTAATTTTTTTCCCTGTGCTTAAAACTCATTAAAAAAGGTGTTTTTAGCGAGCCGGTCGTAAGGCTATAGCGCGAATGGTCTGGAACGGATTAATTGTATGTACAGTACATATAATCCTATGGGGGAAATTACTTCGATTCCACCGAGGTTCCACTGTATTACTGTCCGACAAAATTACATGCATTTTACGGAAATACAAACCAGTATATATAAAAAAAAGGCACACAATACAGTGATGCATATTACAGCCACATACAAGGTCCCTTGCCATTTAATATAGACTGTTCCTACTAATGTTTATGCACTACTGTTCTAGCGCCCGTTATTGTAACGGGCTTAATGTCTAGTATTATATATAAGATAAGTAAGCAAAATTATTTTTATCTACCATAAATATTCTATAATTATTTTGTGGAGTCAGTGGTTCTTTTTGCAATTTTTTCTGTAGATTTGTAAAGAGAGTATGGTCATATAATGTACAGATATCCAGTCAGGTCTTACTTTTCCCTAAAGCATTTTTCCTTTAATCAGATCTTAAAGAAATTGCCTACTAAACCACAACTTTACAGCCAGTCATTGTTATATTTTCCATTATTGTCATTCTCCATAACTGTCCTTTGATTGGCTGTCAGTAAAAATGTGGAAATAATTTGATCCTTAATAAGTCATGTAGCAAGGCTCCATGCCACGACTGTTTAGGGAGCACATGAGTCTAAAAATATCTGAAGCACCCAAAAAAAAAAAGTTGTACTTGAAATTTCAGAGGAGTGGACAGTTTTGTACCATTGCATAACTGGTCAGAGGGAACATTTTATAAAGCAATGCAGAGACAATATAATTGCTACTTCCATCTATGAAAGATGTATTATGGGAAAGTAACTTGTGTGTCTGTTTCTCTATTGACTAAGTGTTTAAATGCCATGCTTCTCAATTAGACTTGCCAGCAGGCAAGCAACAGAATTATGTTTGAAATCTTTCCAAAACCAAAAGAACAGATTGCTATTTTAAATGAAAGGAAGTTTACAATAAAAATAAACACATATAAAATCTAGACAAAAGGAATATTTGCTATTCCCGTACTTATTTTCCTCACCTTAGGAAAAAGGACTGGACATCATAGGCCTGGTGAATGGCAACCTAAAGTATTGACAATTTCAGATCTCCGATTAAATCATTGAGTTGCTTTATATTCTTTATTTATGTTGTAATAATCACATAGTAATTGTTAACTATACAGAGGTTATGGAAGTATTGTAAGGTCTCCTTATTTATATGTAGTGTATTCTGTAGTCCATGTCGAGTTTCTTCTAAAATGGGATGCTGTTGTTTTCCTTTTTTGCATTGAATGTCTCTTGTTTTGTATGTAAGATTTATTACAATAGTGTTGAGGTGACACAGAGGTGCAGCACTTAACACTACTTCTTTGCAGCTCCAGAGTGCTGGGATTAGATAGTAGCCAGCCCATTGAGTGACTATGCATCTGTATGAATAGGTTCTGAGATGGACTGGTGCCTCATCGAGGGTTGTTTCTTTCTCTGCATCTTTTGCTTCTGTGATAGGCTCTGGCCACAAATCTGAAAGCAGTTTTGAACATGACTCATTGGGTTTGATTAGGGGTAAATGGATGTAGTATTATTTTGTTAATGTTTATATAAGTTGAACCATGAAACAGAATTTCTCTCTGGGCACAATAAATTCAAATGTACTTTCCAGGGGACTTTGATACTGCAATGCAGTAAGCTATTAAATAAGGAGAGTTAGTAAATCAAACTAGTAGAAGAAAGTAATATGTTAGAAAAAAATGTCAATGTGACACTTTCTATCAAATATATATTGATGCAATCCTGATTGCGTTGTTGATTACATCTTCCTCAGGTGGTGATTCCACATCAGACCTTTCTTAATATAGGTGCATGTGTGAGCTGACACCACAATAAACTGGCATTCTGGCCAGGGCTAGTTCCATTCATGTGATGTTGGCACGGGTTCTGGTCACCCTGTAATCCTGAATTCCACTTTTGATAAATATAATATAATGTAATTTTCCTCTGTGACCCTAAATTACCTTTGGCTGGCAGTAGAGGGATGTGTGCCACCACAAAACACAGAGGCCCATTTAATTAGTTAGTTACGTTAGCTTTGTATTTTCCTTGTCACTGTTTGATTTACACAACACATGGCAATGTGGACTCAACATCCTTGTCGTGTTCCTAAAGCAGCAGAGCACAGAAGGGTTCAATTAATTCTTTTGATGGTATGCTTGCAGTTTTCATCATGGCCTGCAATTTTAGAACTTTGGATTCTTGTAGCATTTATGCTTGTGAGCCTCATAAATATGTGGAAAGACGATAAGCTTTGATAAATGAGAGTGCGCAGCCATTAAAATGGCATCCAGCTTGGCTTTCTTTTTTAAGCATTTCATGTTAAGAGGAATGTGCTTTTTGATGCTTTAATAACCTTTTCTTTTTTGCTTCAAGGTTCAGATTAATAAGTGCAGGTCTTTTACAAACAGCTAAACAAATTATGCTTGCTTACAGTGAAAAAAGAATGAACTACAGGAAGTAGCAAAGATGATAAAGCTGGTGTATTACACATTTTAAGCTCCTGGCTCTTAGTGTAAGGACTGCTGTGAAACAATCTGAGCAGATAAAGTAAAGAATAAAAGCAGCAGTGTGGTATTTGTAACCACCAGCAGAACTGTTTAAAGAGAATTAAATTATTGTAGAGTAGGTAGTATGATGCAGTCTTTTTTGTTTGCTTTTAAATATCAATTATTTGATTTAACTATATCTCCTTTACCAATGAAGCTACTGAGCAGTTCCATTTTCAAAATACATCATTTCTGAACCCAATACAGGGTTATAGGAACTTGGACTGGAGCCTATCCTGATAACACTGGAAACAAAGCAGGATGGGTGAAAATCCATTGCGAGATACAATCATTTGAGCATTCAGAGTAAATCATTCAGGCCCTGTTTAGGAGTAACAGTTTTTGTCACCATACTGCTGAAAAGACATAATAGCAGTAAGAGCTATGCAGAGCAACCATCTGCATCTAAGAATAAAAGGGCATGTCCTTCCCTACATGACTAAGGGAATTAAAGTTCTTTAGTCCTGAGCATTAAATTCTGTGTGGGATCTTAATCCAGGCCTTTAAGGGACTGATACATTTGACCCTAATGAATAGTTTAATTGAAGTGATTTGCTTAAGCCACCCTATTTTGAGGTTGTAATAAGAAATATAATGATGTACATCATGAGGTTGAAGTATATAATAAACAAGAATAGTTGAGTTATAAATTTAAGATATTAAAATGTGTGCTTCAGCTTAAATGTTTAATATCTAAATATTCTTGATTGTAATGAAAATTTGTCATTGTTCACCTTCTGACAGGGTTTCCCTACAAGGATAGATCAATAGTAAAGGATCAAAAAGAACATCATATTTGTGATCACCAATCCTTGAAATCATCTAAAACATTATCACACATGTTTTTGTTTGAAATCTGTCACTTCTGGGAGGCTCTTAGAGGGCTAGGACCACCAGTAAAGAATCAATATCAAAAATATTGATCACAAAAATATTGACATTTTTGTGATCAGCCACCTCAAAATAGCATAAAACAATACTCTGCATTTCTGTATTACCAATCCCCATTGTTTGAGGTTTTGTGAAAAGGAGTAACTTTAACCTCTCATCACATTAGGGGTCGATTGATGTGTCATGCACAACTTTAAGTCTTTCTGATCCTTTTTGTTGGAGCCACCAGTTTGTTTACTCTTTATCATAAGGGTGCAATTTCTTGCAGAAAATATGGTCCAAAATTGACCTGAAAATGAGAGTTTTTCAGGTCTAGAGGGGCAAAAATAGCAGAGAAACCCAGAAAAGCTTGATATCTTGCACAACTAAACCAAGATAAGATCAGTCAAACAGTATATCATAGATGGGTCATTAGGCACAGGACAAAAAAACTGAAGTGATTTCAAAGCATTCATAAGTAATTCTTATGAACACAACAAGGAATTGCAAGACACCAGTGGAAATTAAAGGGAAATGCATTTACTGTAAGGCTGAAGCCAAGTAGCTCTTCTACACAGAGATATGTTGGAATTTAGAACAAACTACTAAGTCATGTACTTTAATCTGAATCCTTGTCAACTTTATAAAAGCTTAGTTATTAGCTAACCACGCAAGCTTGATGGCCTAGATGGTCTCCTTTCATTTGTAAAGTTTGCTTTTATGTTCTAGAGCTTTCTTATAACCAATTGTAAATTCAGTTTAGAATGAATGATTTTTTGAAAATTTAGAATTGCTAGAATTAGGAAGAATATGTTTTGGGGCTACAAGTATAAAGTATTGAGGGAAAGGTGATAAATTTGGCTGTTTGTAGGGGAGATGCCTTTGCTTTATGTAAGCCATATTTTGATTTAATTCTGCTGTGTAGTGTGTGGTTCTTGAGGAATGCCATTCTGACCTCAGAATTCATTAAAGGGACTCCTCCAACTGATCCAAGTATAGGGACAAAGGCTAGTTGAGCTTGGGGTTAATGGGTGAGGTAAGGATTTAAACATAAAGAAAGGGTGGTGATATCAATGTTTGTTGAGGTACTAAGTTGAGCAAGTAGGCCTAGAAAGCCAATATGAGTTTATTTTTCTTCTCTTTACTTACTGTTATATGTGATATCTGTGCTCATTTATTCTACATTATTATTTCCCTAGGAAACCCTTTGCTTTTAAACTTTTGGCCTTCCTGGCATTAATATGAAGATGGCCAGACTACTCTCTATAATGTAGTTTTCTTGTGTTTGCCTACTGTTAATTAGCACATTCAAGTAGGAATTTCACTGTACTCTGTACATGAGACAATACGGACCCCATATGTTTAATCTCTATCATTTATTTTTATATTATTTATATTAGTTGTGTTTGCCCATAAGGGGTGATTGTTTTTATAGTTTTTTACACTTTTTAGGTAGTTTTTGTTTTTTAATTTGCTCAGGAGAAAAGCTTGAATGTGTGAAAGCGAGTCATTTGTTTGCCTGTAATATAGTTGCTGTACTGTACATTCACCATAGGTCATCTTTACTTGTGGAATAAAGATGAGGTGGCAGTGTTGGATGAGGTTATTTATTCATACTTACTTAATTTCATCATAATAAGAGTACTCAGTAAAGCTTGAATAAAAGATAGTAGAGAAGGCTAAAATATAAGTCCAAAAGTAGCCTTCTAATTTAGACACACTGACAATGCCTGCTTTGCAATTAAGGTTTTATCATAAAATCTGCAGAAATCAGCTTCTACGTTTAGGCAACATACACTTCTGTTCATCCAGACTTTCATTGTTCTTATATTTAAATAAACAGTTCTTCATTACTGTATGCATGTCGCTCACTGTGTAAGATATGTAATGTCTTTAATGGATTAAAATTTTGCCATTAAATTGTGTTACTGCATTGTTCTTTCTTTTATTTTTTTATATTAAATGATTGATCACTGCGGTGGGCTGGCGCCCTGCCTGGGGTTTGTTTCCTGCCTTGTGCCCTGTGTTGGCTGGGATTGGCTCCAGCAGACCCCTGTGACCCTGTAGTTAGGATATAGCGGGTTGGATAATGGATGGATGGATGATTGATCATGTTCATTTTATTGGATTTTGAGCATAGTTTTTACAAAACATGGTTGCTCATAGAAAAGTGCATAATATTAAAATTAAACTGCAGTTTTATATGAAAAGTTCAAACTTTTGAGAGAGATTTCTTTCTTATGTAGTTTGTTTCCACTACACTTCACTGTATGTTTGAGAAGAAACTACATCAAAAACATGAATTCTTTTCACAGTACACCTTAGTAAAGCTGGGGGACTATGCCTTCTTAGTCCCATATAATGAACGGTACTTGTTACATTTTATTAATAAGGTGAACTGCCTTTTGTATAGTGTATAGTGGATTTAGCTTATTTTGTAAGGCTAATTTCTCGGGTTTTTTTTAATGTTAAAATTCACAGTTTTATACCTTTGGTTTTTTTTTTTTTTTCAACAAGATTGTCAGACTGAAAAAATAAGAGTAATGGAAAATCACACAAGGGTGCAATAAATCACCCAGTTGTATCAAATGAAATGGTTGTATAGCATGCCTGGTGGAAAGGTTGATTTCCTGGATCAGAAAAGAATGCCCACTCCCGGTTGCAATATTCAGTGCTCTTCAAGTCCTGAAGCTTCTGGGCTGTGGACAGAAAAGAAAAGTGCATGAAT
The DNA here is from genome assembly GCF_016835505.1 of Polypterus senegalus. NCBI lineage: Eukaryota > Metazoa > Chordata > Cladistia > Polypteriformes > Polypteridae > Polypterus > Polypterus senegalus. The sequence continues at coordinate 3,887,152 of NC_053161.1, forward strand.
GTTGATGCTTGCTCAGGGCTCGCAGTGGAACTGGTTACCTTTCCAGGGAGCCGTGACTCTGAGATGCTCTTACATATTATCTATCTAGCTATCTAGCTATCTATCTAGCTCAAAAGAATTAAAGGAACACTTTTTAATCAGAGTATAGCATAAAGTCAATGAAACTTATGGGATATTAATCTGGTCAGTTAAGTAGCAGAGGGGGTTGTTAATCAGTTTCAGTTGCTGTGGTGTTAATGAAATTAACAACAGATGCACTAGAGGGGCAACAATGAGATGACCCCCAAAACAGGAATGGTTTAACAGGTGGAGGCCACTGACATTTTTCCCTCCTCATCTTTTCTGACTGTTTCTTCACTAGTTTTGCATTTGGCTACAGTCAGTGTCACTACTGGTAGCATGAGGCGATACCTGGACCCTACAGAGGTTGCACAGGTAGTCCAACTTCTCCAGGATGGCACATCAATACGTGTCATTGCCAGAAGGTTTGCTGTGTCTCCCTGCACAGTATCAAGGGCATGGAGGAGATTCTAGGAGACAAGCAGTTACTCTAGGAGAGCTGGAGAGGGCCATAGAAGGTCCATAACCCATCAGCAGGACCTGTGTGTGTGTGTGTGTATATATATATATATATATATATATATATATATATATATATATATATATGTATGTATGAATATATATATGTGTGTGTCTGTGTGTGTGTGTGTATATATATGTATATATATATATATATGTGTGTGTGTATATATATATATATATATATATATATATATATATATATATATGTATATATATATATGTATGTGTGTGTGTGTGTGTGTGTATATATATATATATATACGTCTGTGGTGGGTTGGCACCCTGCCCAGTATTGGTTCCTGCCTTGTGCCCTGTGTTGGCTGGGATTGGCTCCGGCAGACCCCCGTGACCCTGTATTCAGATTCAGCGGGTTAGGAAATGGATGGATGGATGGATATATACATACATACACATGAGGGGGTACCCAAAAAACAGAATCTGTTTTTTTACTGTTCATACGGTATTCTGTGTCAGTTTTTCTTGGTGCTTATTAAATGTGTTCTATGATTTTTGTGTTGGGTGATCATAAAGAACAGCAAGTCTTCATTAAATTTTGTTTTCTCTTAGGGAAAACAGCTACTGAAACTGTAGTGATGCTTGAAAATGCTTTTAAAGAAGAAGCTTTAAGTAAGACACAGGTGTACAAGTGGTTTTCTCATTTCAATTGAGGGGAAATGTCACTTGAATTCCAAGGAAGATCTGGCTGACCTTCCATAATTAGGAATGACAAAAATGTTGAAAAAGTTTGCAATGCAATTTATTTTTTTATTTATTTTATTCATTTTATTGGAATCCATACAAAGCAATCATGTTTTTACAAAAAGAAAAATTAGTTAAGAACAGATCGATCCCCACCCCTGAGAGAGAGCAAGCTAAACGGCATAAAATTTAAGGCTTGTAAACATACCTAAATTAATAAATTCTCTGTGCTTCATTAACTTATTTTAAAATATTACTGATTAGATCCTGCCATGTTTTGAAAAAGTCTGTACAGATCCTCTAACTGAGTATTTGATTTTTCCAATTTCAAATAATATAACACATCAGTTTCCCACTGACTTAAAGAGGAGAGTTTGGGTTCTTCCAGTTTATCAGAATAAGTCTGCGTGCCAAAAGTGTAGGGAATGCAATCACAATTTGTCTGTCTTTCTCCACTTTAAGCCCCTCTGGAAGAACCCCAAACACAGCTGTTAATGGGTTAGGAGGGATTGTAAGTCCAAGGCTGTCTGAGAGGTAATTAAAAAGTTTTGTCCAGAATAATGTTAATTTGGTGCAGGCCCAGAACATGTGACCCAGTGAGGCTGGAACGTTTGCAGGTTGGATCATGCCCTGGAAACATTTTGGAGAGTTTTAGTCGAGACAGATGTGATCGATTTATAATTTTGAGTTGTATAACTATATGCTTTGCGCATATCGAGCATGAGTGAATTCTCTGCATTGCTGCTTTCCACTCCTTTTCTGATATATTAATTGAGAGATCTTTTCCCAGTGTCCTCTTGGATCTTTGAAAGGGAGGGATTGTAAAATGATTTTATATATTGTAGAGATGGAGTCTAAGTCCTTGAGATTGAGCAATATTTTTCCAGCATGGATGAGGGTGCAAGATGAGGAAAATCTGGAAGGTTCTGTTTAACAAAGTTCCTGATTTGAAGGTAGTGAAAGAAATGTGCAGCTGGAATGTTAAATTTGGAATGTAATTGTTCATAGGATGCAAAGACGTTGTCTATATAAAGATCTCTAAGCAAGTTAATTCCAAATTTTTCCAGATATTAAAAACTGCATATGTTTGTGAAGGTTGAAAGAGGTGGTTCTTTGCAGGGTGCCACAGATAGAAGCTTCTCCGTCTTAAAATGCTTTCTACATTGGTTCCAGATTCTAAGTGAGTGGAGCACAATTGGGTTATTAGTGTATTGCCGATAGCGTGGGTTTATTGGAGCACAGAGCAAGGAATACAAAGAAGTACTGCAGGATTTTACTTCTATTGCGGTCCAAGCCTGTGTATGTTCTTCTATTTGTGTCCAGGTTCTTATCGCCTGTATATTTGCTGCCCAGTAATAAAACTGGAAGTTAGGTAGAGCCATGCCGCCTTCTGCCTTTTGTCTTTGTAGGGTCGCTCTTTTGATGCGTGGATGTTTTGAATTCCAAATAAATGAGGTTATTGTTGAATCTAATTGCTTAAAGAATGATTTATTAATGTATATTGGATGTTTTGAAATAAAAAAGGAGCTTAGGAAGAATATTCATCTTAACAGTGTTAATTCTTCCAGCTAGTGTGAGATGAAGGGTTGACCATCTATGCAAGTCTTGTTTAATTTTTTCCATGCAGCGAAATTTTGTTGATAAAGAGCTTTATGTTTACTTGTGATGTTTACCCGAGGTATTTAAACTGTTCTGCAATGATAAAAGGTAGGGTGTCTAATCTAATATTATATGCTTGAGAATTCACTGGAAAGAGTACACTTTTATTCAGATTAATTCTGAGACCAGAGATCTTTTGAAATTCTGTGAGTGCTGCTAAGACTGCAGGCACAGAATTTTCTGGGTCGATATATACAGTACCATGTCATCTGCATATAATGAGATTTTCTGTTCCAGTCCTTCTCTGCTAATCCCCTTTATCTGATCAGTATTTCGACAATGTATTGCCAGTGGTTCAATGGCAATGCAAACAGCAGCGGTGACAAGGGCATCCTTGTCTGTGCCACGTTCTAGTTTAAAGTAGTCTGAGCAAATGTTGTTGATGCAAACTGAAGCTTCTGGGTTAGTATACAGTAATTTAATCCATGCACAAATGTTGGGCCAAACCCAAACTTCTCCAATGTAGTAAAAGGTATTTCCATTCAATCATGTCGAATGCTTTTCTGCATCCAATGATAATAATATTTCTGGGGTGTTTGATTTAGTTGGTGAGTATATTACATTAAACAGGGTCGAAGATTTGAAGATAAGTGTCGGCCCCTAATAAATCCAGTTTGGTCTTGTGATATTACCAAGGGGAGCACTTTCTCCATCCTTCTAGCTATGATTTTAGAGAGTATTTTAACGTCGTTATTCAGAAGTGAAATTGGTCTGTATGATGCACATTGTAATAAGTCCTTATTTTGTTTTGGAAAAACAGTGATTAGTGCTTGGCGAAAGGTTTGTGGAAGAGATTGGTTATCTCTGGCTTCTGTAAATGTTGCTAATAGGAGGGGAGCTAGCTGAGCGGAGAATTTCTTGTAAAACTCTGCAGGGTAGCCATCAGGGCCTGCTGCTTTTCCACCTTGGAGTGACTTTATAGCATCTAGTAATTCTGATAATGCCAGAGGTTTATCAAGTTCCTCCACACTAAAAACGTCTATTTGTGGTATCTGTAATGTATCCAGAAATGCATTAGATTGTGTATTGTCTTCTTTAAACTCAGTAGTATATAGGGATTTATAGTAGTCTCTGAAAGTGTGCATTATATTTTTGTGTTCGATTTTATCTCCGTTCGTGTTAGTGATTACGAGATTGCGTTGCACTTCTTGCTTGTGAATTTGTTGAGCTAAAAGCTTATTAGCTTTCTCTCCATGTTCATAATAATGATGTCTGGATTTGTAAATTAGTTGTTCAGTTTCTTTAGTTGTCAAGAGGTTTAATTCTGAATGTAGAGCCTGCCTCCTCCTATGTAGAGTCTCGCTTGGTAGTCTGGCATGTTCTTCATCTATTTTAGTAATTTCGCTTTTTATCTCTGCTACTTTCTTGGCTTCGGATTTATTTCTGTGGGAAAGATATGAGATAATCTGTCCTCTTAAGAAGGCCTTAAGAGTTTCCCAGAGTATTCCTGCAGAGATCTCAGGGGATGTATTTGTCTCTAGAAAGAATTTGATTTGTTTGGATATAAATTCAGTACAATTCTCGTCAGCTAATAGAAGCGGGTTGAGGCCATCTGCGGGTGAGTGTATGGGGCTAAGTAATTTCAGCTCCAAGATCATAGGTGCATGGTCAGAAATAACAATAGCATCGTATTTGCAAGATTTAATCATAGGCAAGAAGTTATTGTCTATAAAGAAGTAATCAGTCCTTGAATAGCAATGATATACTGGTGAGTAAAAAGAATATGTTCTTGAATTTGGGTTTAAAAACCTCCAGGAGTTTGATAAGTTGTGATCTGTTATAAACTTTGTAATTATCTTTGCGGTGTTCGATGCCGTTCCCCCTGTGGAGGAAGTCCGATTTAAAAGTGGATTTAGAACACAATTAAAGTCCCCAGCCATTATAACTTTGAGTGTTCAGATTGGGAATGGATGAAAATAAATTTTGTATAAATTCATTTATCAAATTATGCATAAACATTTATCAAAATCATTTTACAATTAGATAAGTCTCCCATGACTATTACATATCTCCCTTCAGGATCCAATACTACATCTAATGCTACAAATGGTACTGTTCTATGTATGAGAATTCCCACACCTCTAGTTTTCTTCGTAAACTAGAATGGAACATTTGGCCAATGCAATTTATGAACATCATCGTCAGACTATTGAAGAGATTTCTAAATTGACTTGTGTGTCTTGGAGTTTTTGCTAACCTTCCTACTCGCCTGATCTCATTCTGTGTGACGTTTTCTTGTTCTCGCTTATTGAAAAAGAACTCGAAGGAAAGTGTTTTTGTACCGTCGAGGACGTCAAAGAAAAATTGCTGCAGGCATTGGATTAATGATCCTCTTCACCAATTCCAAAAATGTTTCCACCAGTGGGAAAACCATTTGGACAAGTGCATTCATTCACATGGAGAGTACTTTGAAGGAGACTAAAGTTTAAGTAAGTAAAAATTATTAAAATATTTTTTTTTCAGTTCCGGTTATTTTTGAGTACTCCCTTGTATATACACAACATTTTTGCTCAAGGGATACGTTCCAAATCATCTTGCATAATGCAAGTTGACATATAATACAATGTCCATAGACAACCATTTACATTGTATTTAGAATAACAACACTGAAAAATATTCTCTTTGCCTGGTGCCAATAGCATGTTTCTGGGTTCTGCAACATAGGCATAATATTACGCATGCTTAGCAGACTATATATGTTTATATCATCTAGTCTCATCCAATCTGTCAACCACTTTTCCTGGTCAGGGTTGCAGCAACAACATGCCAAGCAGGCCTGTCCAGACTTCATTGTTGCCATGCGTTCCCAAGTCAGCTGAGAGCTATAACCCTTTCCTCTTGTTCTGGGTAGGGGGCATTGTTAAAACATGCTCAAACTACCTCACCTAGCTCCACTTGAGGATAAGCAACTCCTTGGCTCCCCCACTTGCTATGCTTCTCACCCTATGTGTCATCCCAGCAGATCCTCATTTTTTTGTCCATGGGGAAAAACTACAATTGCACAGTACTCAGCCAGGGGGCTTATGAGTATTCCCACATCCACCCAAGGCTTTTTGCACATCTACACCCCAGAGTAGGAGAAAGACATCACCCAACCCCACCACCTTCAAAAACTTTGGTCCCAGAACACTTTCTTTGTGTGGAGATATCATCAGCTATATCTAACTGGTACTTTACTTCCTCCCTCACCAGCTGAGGCCCCTTTCCCACCAGAAAAGTAATGTTTTTTAGTCCTGAAGCCAGTCTCCATTGCCAGGGTTTAGTCTTTGTAGGTCTTTCCAGCCCATGCCTACCACTAAACTGGCATTGCAGACAAAACTTACTCTTCATCTTACACAAGAATGGCACCACATCACCATTTTGGACTGAGTCCAGCCAGGTTATGTAGTTTGCCCAAGCACTACTTGGTTTCTGATGAAAGCTTTATTCAGCACTGGCTTCTGGGGAGCTCCTGTTAACCCTATCCCAGGCAGGGTACATTGCTTTCTAATAAGGGTAGTTATGTATCATTCTTTGTCTGACATTTCAGCTCATATCTATTTGGCAAGTTAGACATAACTCAAATGAACTAGCTGTGATCATCCCTAAGGTGCACAAATACCACCACCATGTCAAGGTATATATACTAGCTGTGTAACTAAACTATTGAAGTCGTCAGAAAAAAATGCAGAGTCGGCCATTTCGTTTTGTGGACGTGCTCACCCCCTTTGTCTATCTGTGGCTAAGCAAATTTCTCACAAGTTTGTCTTTCCTGAGTTTTCACTTTGGCAGCGGAGTCACTTTCTTTCAGCTTCATGCTGTTGCCTCGTACTTCTTTCTTCTTCCAACTCGTTAACTTGGGTCCACCTTGCCAGCTCTTTGAGCTTCATGTTGTAGCTTCCGGGCTGGATAGACAGACACATTTCCACGCATGGACTTTTATATATAAGATATGTGAGGAATTTATTTAGGTACTCACTTACACTTTAATACACCTCCAGCAGTGCCAGGCAACCCTGCTATTGTATTAGTATAATAGTACACTTTAGTTTTGCTTTTGTGAGTGCATTCATTTTCGGAGAGGGGGCATTTTTCTTGGCAGTAAAATGCTAAAGAGTTTGTTAATTTATGGTTTTACACCCCATTCATTTACCATAATGCATCCAGGTTGAAATAGTTTCATTGTACTAGGCTTGCTCCCAGTAAAAATGATTCAGTATATGCATAGATTTCAAATAGTCTTTACATAAAGGCCAATGACACCAGCTTGTACAGTGCCCTTCAGAATGTTTGGGACAAAGGCACATTTTTACTTGAGTTAGTCCTCTGTTCCACAGTTTAAAATTACAACTCAAACAATTTAGACATGATTAAAGTGCACATTGCAGTCTTTAATTTAAGGGTTTTTGCATACATTTCCGTCACACCATGTGGAAATTGCAATATTTCCGTATGTTCCGCACATTTCAGGGCACCATAGTGTTTGGAACAATTGGCATTGCAGGTGTATGTGATTACTCAGGTGTGTTTCATTGCTTCAATAGTGCAACCATAAGATACCTAGGGTTCAGTATACCTACAGACTACCTTTGGAGTCTGTAGGTGCCATTGTTCAACATAAGGACAAGAGCTGTGTCAATGAAAGTCAAAGAAGACATTATGAGGCTGAAAAACAAAATTAAACCCATTAGAGACCTTGGTGAGATTACCTAAATCAACTGACTGGAATTTCATGGAGAAGAAAAAAAATTTCACTAGTGAACTCACTAATTGCTAAAGGACTGAGAACCCAAACCCTAACCCTCCACTGCTGACGACAGACAAATCTTCACTATGGTAAAGTAAAAGTCCCAACTAGCGTCCGCCAGATCAGAAACAGTCTCTTTAGGGGACAGATGTTTATGTGTCAGACACTACTATTCGCAGAGAATTTCACAAAGAGAAATTCAGTGGCCACATTGAAAGATGCAGATCACTAATTAGCCACAAAAACAGGATTCCCAGATTACAGTTTGTGAAAATGATGTAGAATTCTGGAAAAAGCTCTTGCGGACAGATGAGACAAAGATGAGTCTGAATCAGAGTGATGGCACCAGCAAAGTGTGGAGATGAAAAGGAACTGCCCAAGATCCAAAGCATACTACCTCATCTGTAAAACATGTTCAGAGTTGGGGTGTTATGGCTTGAGCATGTATGTCTGCCACAGGTTCTGGAACACTTATCTTCACTGATGATGTAACTGTTGACAGCAGTCACAAATTTAATTCTGAGGTGTATAGAAACATCTACTCAAGTTCCAGAAGATACCTTCAAACTCATGGGACAGTGCATCATTGTACAAGAAGACAATGAACCCAGCCATGATGCTAAGGCCAGAGACGCATGCTGCAGCGGATGTTCCTGCTACGCAAGCGTTGTAGTGTTTATACTTGCGCGCGTACTTTACGTAACTCTGGAGGAATCCACCAGGTGGCAGTGTGAGATATCACGGTGAGAACATGTTTGGTTTCTCTGTGTTGTGCATTGCCTGGAACACTCATTAAATTCTGATGACACCTTACCGCAATATCTCTGAAAATTATGTTTATTGATGAAATCCATCAATCCAGGGATGTGTCCATTCCAGCAAGCATTGGGCACGAGTGAGAAACAATCCCTGGACGAGGCCGCAGTTCATCGCAAGGTGAATACAAGCACTTGCATACACTAGCGTCATTTTAGCAGCACCAAATCCCCAAATCTGCATATCTTTGGAAGGAAACCAGAGCACAGTGTGGAATAAAAGCAAGAAATACCAGCAACTCTCTGCAAGACTGCAGTGCTATCGCTCCACCACTGTGAAACCCCCATGTGTGTAATTATTCCCCCCATGTGTGTAATTAACAATATTCATTATTTAAACGAAGTTATGTAAAATGTAACATACACACTTTAATTAATTTCATCATGAAAGTGGTATCAAGTACAAATCTAAAGATTCTAAATGCGCAGAGTGTTGGAATATCATACATGTCGTGTTCTGTGTGGTGATCTATTGCTGTTTGCCGCTGCTGTCAGGTCCAAGAAGCTCGTAGCGATTAAAAACTGAGATGACGTTTACGATGGTCTGCATTAATGATAAAGTAAACTACGAGGTTAAAGTGGACGTTTTGAGATTAAAGTCGAAATTTCCACTTTAATCACAAAATACACGTTTTCACTGTGTCCTTTATTTTTTTCTCAGTGGCTCAAAACAGCGCTATACAGCAGCTATGTTGCTGCTGTTCAGTTGCAAAAAAAAAAAAAAAAAAAAGACGGCACAAAATATGGTATGTGAAACTTTCAAAATGTATCGTGTCATTACGATCGGGAATATGTGACGCTTGAATATAAAAGCACCACGAATGCATCTGTATGTCTGCATTTTGCTTCACCACATCGAAGCATTCATCTTGTAGGATCTGTATGAAGGCTTTCTGTCACATGTAGATACTAAACACACACTGACGTCACGTTCTGACTTTTAGCACACTGCGCCCCCCGATTTTTTGCTGGTACTGCAACTCGTGCACGCATCGCGCTAATTTCTGAGGACCTGTTCAGAGGACGCGCAAAATGAACGCTGGGAACGCGTGGCAGCCATGATGCGGGCGCGTACGCGTTCTGAGCGTGAAGTATAAATGAGCCCTTAGGCAACACAGGAGTTTTACAAAGCTAAAAAATGGAAAATTTTTGAATAGCCAAGCCAATCATCTGATTTAAATCCAATTAAGCATGTCTTCCATATGCTGAAAAGAATACTTAAGGGGACAAGCCCCCAAAACAAGCAGGAGCTGAATATGGCTGCATTAGGTAATTAGTAGGACATCCCCATAGAAGATACTCATCAGCTGGTGATGTCTATGAATCACTGACCAAGGGATATGCAGCAAAGTACTAAATATGACTGCTTTAATATACCTACCATTTCTATGTCCAAAACCTCTTAGTCCCATGAAATGGGGGAACAATGTATTAAAAGTGTTTTAATGATCAAAATGTATGCAAATACCATTAAATGAAAGTCTGCAATGTGTACTTTAATCGCGTCTGAATTGTCCATCCATCCATCCATCCTCTTCCACTTATCCGATTTTGGGTCCCGGGGGCAGCAGCTTAAGCAGAGAGGCCCAGACTTCCCTCTCCCCGGCCACTTCTTCCAGCTCTTCCGGGAGAATCCCAAGCGTTCCCAGGCCTGCCGGGAGACAGTCCCTCCAGCGTGTCCTGGGTCTTCCCCGGGGCCTCCTCCCGGTTGGATGCCCGGAACACCACACCAGAGAGGCGTCCAGGAGGCATCCTGATCAGAAGCCCGAGCCACCTCATTTGACACCTCTCGATGCGAGGAGCAGGCTCTACTCTGAGCCCCTCCCGGATGACTGAGCTTCTCACCCTATCTTTAAGGGAAAGCCCAGACACCCTGCGGAGGAAACTCATTTCAGCCGCTTGTATTCGCGATCTCGTTCTTTCGGTCACTACCCATAGCTCATGACCATAGGTGAGGGTAGGAGCGTAGATCGACTGGTAAATTGAGAGCTTTGCCTTACGGCTCAGCTCCTTTTTCACCACGACAGACCGATGCAGAGCCCGCATCACTGCAGATGCCGCACCGAGCCGCCTGTCGATCTCACGCTCCATTCTTCCCTCACTCGTGAACAAGACCCCGAGATACTTGAACTCCTCCACTTGGGGCAGGATCTCTCCCCCAACCCTGAGAGGGCACTCCACCCTTTTCCGGCTGAGGACCATGCTCGGATTTGGAGGTGCTGATTCTCATCCCAGCCGCTTCACACTCAGCTGCAACCGATCCAGAGAGCTGAAGATCACGGCCTGATGAAGCAAACAGGACAACATCATCTGCAAAAGCAGTGACCCAATCCTGAGTCCACCAAACGGACCCCTTCAACACCCTGGCTGCGCCTAGAAATTCTATCCATAAAAGTTATGAACAGAATCGGTGACAAAGGGCAGCCCTGGCGGAGTCCAACTCTCACTGGAAACGGGCTCGACTTACTGCGGCAATGCGGACCAAGCTCTGACACGGTTGTACAGAGACCGAACAGCTCTTATCAGGGGTCCGGTACCCCATACTCCCGAGCACCCCCACAGGATTCCCGAGGGACACGGTCGAATGCCTTTTCCAAGTCCACAAAACACATGTAGACTGGTTGGGCAAACTCCCATGCACCCTCCAGGACTCTGCTAAGGGTGAAGAGCTGGTCCACTGTTCGCGACCAGGGACGAAAACCACACTGTTCCTCCTGAATCCGAGGTTGACTATCCACGGACCCTCCTCTCCAGAACCCCGAATAGACTTTTCCAGGGAGGCTGAGGAGTGTGATCCCTCTATAGTTGGAACACACCCTCCGGTCCCCCTTTTTAAAGAGGGGGACCACCACCCCGGTCTGCCAATCCAGAGGCACTGTCCCGATGTCCATGCGATGTTGCAGAGACGTGTCAACCAAGACAGTCCTACAACATCCAGAGCCTTAAGGAACTCGGGCGTATCTCATCCACCCTCGGGCCCTGCCACCAAGGAGTTTCTTGACCACCTCGGTGACTTCAGTCCCAGAGATGGGAGAGCCCACCTCAGAGTCCCCAGGCTCTGCTTCCTCATTGGAAGGCATGTTAGTGGGATTGAGGAGGTCTTCGAAGTACTCCTCCCACCGACCCATAACGCCCGTCAGTGAGGTCAGCAGCGCACCATCCCCACCATATATGGTGTTGACACTGCACTGCTTCCCCCTCCTGAGACGCCGGACGGTGGACCAGAATCTCCTCGAAGCCGTCCGAAAGTCGTTCTCCATGGCCTCTCCAAACTCCTCCCATGCCCGAGTTTTGCCTCAGCAACAACCGGCAGCGTTCGCTTGGCCTGCGGTACCTATCAGCTGCCTCCAGAGACCCACAGGACAAAAAGTCCTATAGGACTCCTTCTTCAGCTTGACAGCATCCTCACCACCGGTGTCCACCAACGGGTTCGGGATTGCCGCCACGACAGGCACCGACCACCTTGCGGCCACAGCTCCGGTCAGCCACCTCAACAATAGAGGCACGGAACATGGCCCATTCGGACTCAATGTCCCCACCTCCCTCGGGGACGTGGTTGAAGTTCTGCCGGAGGGGGGAGTTGAAGCTACTTCTGACAGGGGACTCTGCCAGCCGTTCCCAGCAGACCCTCACAACACGTTTGGGCCTACCAGGTCTGACCGGCATCTTCCCCCACCATCGAAGCCAACTCACCACCAGGTGGTGATCAGTTGACAGCTCCGCCCCTCTCTTCACCCGAGTGTCCAAGACATATGGCCGCAAGTCCGACGACACACCACAAAGTCGATCATCGACCTGAGGCCTAGGGTGTCCTGGTGCCAAGTGCACATATGAACACCCTTATGCTTGAACATGGTGTTCGTTATGGACAATCCGTGACGAGCACAGAAGTCCAATAACAAAACACCGCTCTGGTTCAGATCGGGGGGGCCATTCCTCCCAATCACGCCCTTCCAGGTCTCACTGTCATTGCCCACGTGAGCATTGAAGTCTCCCAGCAAAACGAGGGAATCCCCAGAAGGTATGCCCTCTAGCACCCCTCCAGAGACTCCAAAAAGGGTGGATACTCCAAACTGCTGTTCGGTGCATACGCACAAACAACAGTCAGGAAACTTCCCCCCCCACCCGAAGGCGGAGGGAGGCCACCCTCGTCCACCGGGTAAACCCCAATGCACAGGCTCTGAGTCGGGGGGCAAAAAGTATGCCCACACCTGCTCGGCGCCTCTCACCGGGGGCAACTCCAGAGTGGTAGAGAGTCCAGCCCCTCTCAAGGAGATTGGTTCCAGAGTCCAAGCTGTGCGTCGAGGTGAGTCCGACTATATCTAGCCGGAACCTCTCGACCTCGCGCACTAGCTCAGGCTCCTTCCCTTCAGAGAGGTGACATTCCATGTCCCTAGAGCCAGTTTCTGTAGCCGAGGATCAGACCGCCAAGGTCCCGCCTTCGCCACCACCCAACTCACACTGCACCCAACGTCCTTGGCCCCTCCCATAGGTGGTGAGCCCATGGGGAGGAGGACCTACGTTACCTCTTCGGGCTGTGCCCGGCCGAGCCCCATGGGTGCAGGCCCGCCACCAGGCGCGCCATCGAGCCCCACCTCCAGGCCTGGCTCCAGAGGGGGGCCCTGGTGACCCGCGTCCGGACAAGGGAAAACGTTGTCCAAGGTTTTTATTCTTCATCAGAGGTTTGTTGAACCGCTCTTTGTCTCATCCCTCACCTAGGACCAGTTTGCCTTGGGTGGCCCTACCAGGGGCATAAAGCCCCGGACAACGTAGCTCCTAGGATCATTGGGACACGCAAACCCCTCCACCACGATAAGGTGACGGTTCAAGGAGGGGCGTCTGAATTGTTTGATTTGTAATTTTAAACTCTGGAGCAGAGGGGTAAATCAAGGTAAAGTGTGTCTTTGTCCCAAAGATTATGGATGGCATTGTTGGTGCTGTGATGCATCAGTAATACACTCTGTTCTATTGTGTTTAAAAAATGAAATTAAATGATTCAAAACCATCAAAAGCAGGGGATTATGTAAACCCTAATATTTTGGCAGAAAGTCAAAACAGAGATAAAGGAAGAAAAATAAAACAAATAGTTAAAATCCAATACTGTATATAAAAGCACGAAATGAAGGTAAAAGGAAGAAAGTCAAACACTTAAAATCTTCATGGAAGTGCTTTGTTGCTTCCTCTGTATTAACAAAGATACAGAAATATTGTAAGGGGCCCAAAGCAAGAATGCTAGAAGCTGTGCTCTGCCATGTTTTACAGGAGGAGTGTGATGACATAAACTGTCTCAAGATTTCTGTGTAACAGGATCAACTGTCAAACATGACAACAATAAACAAAATTGCCGCAGCCATGAAAAAAATAACTCGCATGGCTACACCCATACTAAACAAAAATGCATTGCCAGGGTAATATAATAATAATAATAATAATTAATAATAATAATAAAATAAAATGTAAAAACTGAAACAACACCAATAATTCTACAAAAAAATGAATTCATGAGAGTCCAAAACCCAAATTCATGACAGAGCACCCATCCTTAAAAGACATGATATATGAATGTCAGAAACCAGTACCCAAGAGCAATTCTGTGGCCTGTAACTCCTTAAATGCAGAAAATATAAATTCAAGTCCAAAATCTTATGAATTTCAAATTCCTGTTCACCATCCAATTTAAAGAATTAAAACGTTCTAAAATATAAAACAATGGATAGGTGTGCATAGGTTTAAATCTGGAGATTTGAAACTTTGTATGAATTCTGAAATGATCAAATAATACCAATCTATAATGAACTGATTCCACCTTTATAACATTTGAATTAGGGCCAAAGTAATGTAATTTAAGTTTCTGAAAATGAACTCTCAGATAAATATGTTGTATAGCAAGCCATATCTTCTGTTGGACGTTGTAGTCTGAAGAAACTTTTGTTGATACAGTTGATCAGTAAAAGTCTTGAGTGAGGTTTTCACCATTAACAAGTTCTCCTGTACTGCTTGCCAACCTTGATGTAAATTCTTTAAAACAAAGTAAAGTCAAAGAGTGCAAAGTTGTGGATGTTACAAATAAGAGAGTGAGTTTAGTGCTATATTTTTACTCAGATGGTGAAATATCTGTAAGTTGTAGTGATCAAAGCATTCAAATTCTGACAATTTAAAGGAACTACCTCCAGTTGGACTGACAATCTTTACTATGCATCTGAGATGTCTATGATTAACTCTCTCAGTCTGAGCATTACTCTGAGAATGGTAGCCTCATCAAATTCACTTCTATTCCAACCTGAGCATAAATGTTATTAACCAAAACTGGGAAAAAATGAGATTCTGGTGTGAAGTTATACAGGATAAAAACTTAATGAAATTGATATTGCCCTTAGATAAAAATTCAAGCAAATTGTTCAACTTTTGGTAATTCTTTCAGTGGGATAGGCTACACAGCCTTGGAGAACATGTTTACAAATACTAGGATGGTATTGTGTCCTTCTGAGGGAGACCTGTTTTCAGCAATGTCCTTGATATTGCTTACCAAAGTCTGCTAGTGAGTTGTATGGGCTACAATAATCGTACACAGCAACTTCACAATGTATCATCCCTACTACAAATTTCACAAGCAAATTCAAATTCTTGTATATTCTTTATCAGTTATTCAGCTAGACATATTGAAAGGTAAGCTTGAGTGTTTTTAGATTATGCTTCCACTTGTAGCGGATGCCACATGTGCTATTATTCTGTGGGCAGTTTGCTGCCTCTTAGGGTGCATTGCAGGGAAGAAGGATACTGTAAATACACCTTTAAGGGGGAGGTCATAACTCGGTCAGGGCGGTTGGTGTTGAAAACTTAAAAACCGGAAAAGGGGAGAAAGGGAGATATCTTGTGGTGGAGCAAAGAGAAGAGACAAGGCAGTGCCAAGTAAAGTATCTACTTGAACAAGAAGTTTTTTGTTTTTTTTTTTGAAGACTCAATGACACAAGGGAGATGCTTCTCTGAAGACAGACTCTTTTTCTTTGATTTCGCTGACGAATATCTTGGACCGGTAGGATTAAACTTTGTTGTTGTCGGCTCGACGGCTGACGTATTCCAGTAGGGTTTCTCTTTGCCCTGAACAATAAGGACAGTAAACCCATTTGGACAAACTGGTTTCTCTTATTTATGAACATTGCGCGTTTAAACCAGAAAGGGGGGTTTTGATTGCGATGTATTTATTTGTTTGTTTGTTTTTCTTTATATATGTAAAATAATATCTCTGTTATTCTTTTGCTTCTTCTTTATTTGCTGATATGGCTTGTTGTTAATGCTAAGCTGGGACTGGTGGTGGGGGTCAATATAAGGACGAGCGTTGGTCATGTTGCCCAATAGATTTTAGATATTGAACTGCTTTATACTAGCCGTTTTCTAATCATGCTGTAACTCGGGGTTTAGTGTTCGCCCGGGGTTAGCGGTACACACTAGTCTCATATCCCCAGAACAGAACTTTTTGTCATGTAGAATCAGATATATATTATATTGGAAGACCTGCAAGAAGACTTCCAGGAATGGTCTAATCAAGTCTCATTTTTCTGATTTCCTTCACTAAATCCGGTACTGGTAGTAGCAACAAACTTCTCAGAAGGGATTACGTATTCAGGCTCCAGATCACTCTCTGACAGAAGATTGCATCTGAATTTACATTTTTATCTCCCACTTTAGAAGGAGTAATAAAGTTAAAACTGCTAAGCATAGAGACCAACTGGCTTGTCTTGCTCTTAAATGCCTACCATTTGGCAAGTATGTGAGATTCATATGATCTTTTAGATAATGAACGAAATGGATATTCTGGTCCTTCACTCCTCTCCTGCTTATTTTATGGCCAAATGCTTATAACCTGCACAAGCCCAACAGTGGGACACAGGGTTAAAAGTCACAGATATCAAAAGGAGAGAAGAACAAAACGTGAAAACATTTGGCACAAATAAACACAACATAGTTCCTTTATTATTAAAATGTGTACTGAAGAAATTAAAAATTATTTCACTAAAAAAAAGGGCAGTAGCAAAAGGAAACAAAAGTGAACAAAGCCAAAAATCTAACAGTACCTTGAATTGAGGTTACTGAGTACAAATCAGAAAAATAAAACATAATTCAAAAGACAAAAACAACCTCAATGCCAAAGCAACCATTTATTCAGCTGTAAAATAGCCCTGGGGGTAGATTCCCAACTGCAGCAACATGTGGTCATTCCCCTTTGGCTCAATATACACAATGCAAGTAACATATATTTTAAAAACTAGACATAACAAAACTAACCTCATGTATCAACACAAAGTAACAGTACATTATTAAATGCCTAGATTCAATGTAATAGCATCATTTTTACTTCATGCATCTTTTATCTTCGTTGGTACATGACCTGCCCTCATAGGTACCAATGGATCAAGATCTTCCATACCGTTATGGAACAAATAGCAGTTTGTTCCAAAGAGCCTCTTGTAACCTTCAGTGCAAAGTCATGGATTTCACCAAAAACATTCCCTAAGAGAACAGAATGCTCCTCTAGTTGCTACTGCAGTAACCACTGGTTAGATTTCAACTGCTGAAATCTTTCAAGCACCCTTTCTGTATCAGCTTCAGCATTTACCAATCCTAGCTTTGGCTGGAATATAGCTCAGACAGAGCAAGTAATTGAGGTAGGTTTTTTAAAGAATAACAAGCAGAAGATGAAAGCACCAGACTGGAGCAGGCAAGCAGTTAGCCAGGGAACAGGCACAAGGTCAAAAAGCAGAGAATGAAAGAAAGGAAAAACTTAATACGTAAAAACATAAAATGAAGGTCAAAGAAACAATGCAAACGTTTCTAACAGTAAAGTCTTCTGTAGATAAAGAGATAAATAGTAATACATCAAAGATGCTGGGATCTGTGCATGGGCATCTTTCATAAGGGAACAAACTGTGCTTATAAGCAGTATATAAGATGAGAATGGCACTGAAAAAGAACATGGTGGTGCCTATGCTAACTGAAATGGCATCAACACAATAAAAGAAAATAACACTCAAAGGGATTTTGATAGACAAGCTAGAACACCCAGGATCTAATGTTCCTTTTTTAGCAGAAGGTATGAGTTTTAGCAGGAGTTTTATTTGAATTATCTAAAGAATTTGATTATAGCAGAGCATAATAGGGCTGTCAGATAAAATGTATTCAAATATAATTCACTTGAATTTGAGAAAATTGTTAATTCAAAGACAAAACCAGACATTTGACTGTAATAGCACATAGCATCATGTGCCTCCAGAAACATTTTGCAGTTTGGGACCGATTTTTTTTCCACCCAACAGCTCTGTTTTTTGAACAACAGGTGTACAGTATTAAAAACATATTTTTGAAACATTCACCTACACCATTAAAATATCATTCTGCTGCTTGTTCCAATTCACTCTCAAACCCCCATTATAGAAAATAAAAGCTGGTATCCTTTCTCATTAAGGACAATGGAAAACAAGTGCCATATTTCTGATTTTCTTTTTATTATTAAACTGCAACTACTTTAAACTTACTATTTTTAAGTACATTTTGAATGATTTGTTTTGATTGGCACTAAAGGAAAAGAACAGAAGTAGAAAGAAAGAAACTCTTGCAGGATGTCTTAGAAGAGTTTTCAGTGGCTACAGTGGGGCCAGGAACACACATTCATTTTCCAGAGGTTTGTGACAAAATGGTCCAGGAGCTGAAGCTGGTATGGCTTTCCTTGAGGAAGCAAGAAGCCTCTGGTTATAAGTTTAGTATTAATATACAGGAGGCCGAGTCATGGACAGTTGCAAATCGACACTGCATTTGATTGGGTACTGGCAGCTCTGATTCGAATGTTTAGACAATTCCATTCCTTTATTTCTTGTTGCTTTATCCTTGAGAGGAGGATGGCTTTCAAGTGGATGGCCGGAACGCCAGAGTGGGTCTTCTGGAGGATTAGGCTAAAGACTGTAGGGCAGATTGAGTGTTTTGAGGATTACCTAGTTAAACAAAAGAGAAGGAAAAAAGGGAGGTTTAAGGGTTTTTAATTATTTTAGTGTTTAAATACATTTTGTAAAGAGACTCGATTGGCCCATTGCAGGGTTGTTGTTTGTGGCAGTCTTTGGGTCCCAGATCTTGAAATGAAAAAAGGGAGATAATAGGGTGGTGAAAACTTCTTTTGCTGCAGGGGTCCTAGTGCCCATAATTTCACTATGTAAAATAGTCAGGATTTCCCCATTGGTTGACAAATACATAATGTAAATAATGACATAAGGTGACTTTGTTAGTTTAGAAAATGGATGGATGGATTATATTTTTCTGCATTTGTAAGGAGGGGACAAACACTTCATTTATTTTCATCCCACATTGTTTCCTGACCTCTCTCTCCTGCCGGCAGTACTCAACTGTCATGGCCAATTAAGAACTACCAGTCTAACTGAGACATGAGTCTTTAGGCATGTGGATGAGAACACCTGGGGAAAAAATAGGGCAGACATGGGAGCACACGCAGCCTCCATACAGATACCTTGTAGTTGTGGGAATTAAATCCAGGATGCTAGGTCTGTGAGGCAGAAGTCTTACCTACTCCATCATTATGCCTCCCTATAATTAATATTATTATTTGGTACCCCATTAAAGTTTGGTGATTTCTTTTTGGCAGATTTATTTTTTATTAAAAGGAAAGTTTAAAGGATATTTGAGGTGTCATTTATTCATATAAAATGGTTAAGTTGAAGACACTATAATTGAAGTGCAAAGAAGGGACGAGTAGTGAAGTAAGCAGCCAGGGTCAATTCTGCTCTAACTTAGAGGGTTCAGGAGACAGTCAGACTTATTTTTCAGCATTTTGTTTCACTTTTTTAGCATTTGTTTTCTTTTTCCTTATTTTTATTAACCTAATTAGTGTGTGTTTGTGAGCTCACACTCTAATTAATTATCATAAATGGCATAAAAGTGGCAATTTGATTCTAAGCTTTAAGAACATAAACTACACAGAAAAGACAATGCCATTTATTCCTATAACTTTTTTGGTTTGTTAATAACATATTATCCAGCTGTTTTTTAAAAGTCATCAGGAAATCCGCTTTAGTTACCATCCGTGACTCGACGGTCAAGATTCCCACAAGTCACTTTAATTATTAGCAGCTTGTAACCATGCACATTATGAGAAAATCAAAGCTCACATGCAGTTCACCCCCCCCTAGAGGCCTTTTAGGAAAGTTGTGGAGTTTACAGAGGAAGCTCCCAGATAGCCCTGTGTCCTCTCTTGTGACTAACAAGTTGCATCCACTCTGTTCTCTCGCTTTCTCTCTGAAGCCCTTTTCTCCTCCGCTCTCACCTCCTTTTTTAGGCAGCTCAAACCAGCTGAACCCAAATGATCTTGATTTGGCCTTTAACTCACTATGCTTATAATGCATTGCATTTTAGGAGAAGGATATGCACATATTAGAATACAGTGTTTTCAAGCGACAGCTTTGACTGCTCATCCTCAGCTTAACATTAGTTTCAGAAAATGAAGGTCATTTTTTCCCAGTATCCTTTGCCTCTAATTTTTGTACCAGACATTACAACATTACATATGCTGCAAAGGTTTGATTCAAAATATGTTTTTCTAAATATATTGTGCCTCTTGTCATTCTCTTTCAGGTGTTGAGCATGTTTTGATGGCTAAATCATTTATTTGCAGGAATGATTTGAGAATTTTGTTTTTGGATCTTTGCCAAAGGGAAAAAAAAGCTTTGAGAGGCAGAGGATTCAAGGACATTTGCATCATGGTGCTAAATGATGCTGCAACTGCCTTTTCTGTAGATGAAACAGAGTGTGAAACCTTGTGAAGAGTCAATTTAAGAGAGTGACAAAGTGTTCAGAGCAGAAAAGTACATTTACCCTTGGACAATTTCAGCAAACTTGATGGCAATAGTATCACTGTCTATTAATCATGGTTTCATGTTACCTTTGTAAAATAAAACCAACCTCTAGCTGCCATGAGACAAAGAAGATTTGACTCTGGCAAATTCCTTCATTCTTCCTTTTATGTTCTCCAGTATATACTCCCAAGTGAGGATTTGACACCTTGCTTTCAGCTGAACTCGCTGAAGTAGGATCTGACATATTTAGCCTAAGTAACAATCCTTTTCAAAGCTAACCACAGTAGTTAGTGACTACTTGGTAGTGCTACACACACTGCAAAACCAAGACTGACATTCATTTAAAAAGCCATTCAATGTAAATGAAAAGTTTGTAAACCTTGCATCATTTGAGCTTTTCCCTGAGGACAATAGAGGCCCAAAGTGGAAGAAACACTTTGTGTTTGAACTCAGATTCTCATAAATGCCTGCAGGTGTCCTTACTGGGTGTACGCAAGCAGAGCACTGCCACCTATTATACTGGGGGAGGAACTGCTCTTGATATCCCAGTTCTCCTCTACTGTCCACTTATCTGTCTTTTTACATGGGATGTTAATTGAGCCCAAACCCGTCTATACCTCCTTCCATACTGTTGTTCAATTACGCCATCCTTACCGGGCTACGGTCCAACCCAGCACTTACAACTCATATTAAATAGGATTTTTCTTATGATGTGGTGTAATCCACACAGAGATGGCAAACTTATGTTCCCTGTTAATGTGTCAACATCTATGCTTGGGTTCTGCTTAACGATGATGGGAAAAGATGACTTTACAATGAAGAGTTGTCTGCCACTAGCTTCTAACAGGTTTTTTTTGTTTTGTTTTTATGTGAATAGTGGAGCGCAGCAGCACTCCTACACAGTTAGTTTGGTTTCTCTTCAGTTAGTTTGGTTTCTCTTCACAGCTACCACATGGTCTTGGGAAAAAGTTCCCATATTCCATTACTGATAATAGTTGCTAACAAATTGTGTTATCAGTCAATTGTCTTGTTAGGTTAGGACTTTTCGCATTTACTTATGTGACTGCCTCTTGCTGAAAAATCCTGCATGGTTTAACTTAATAAAGTGGAAAAATCCCGCTGTGCCTTCCAGGCAAATAAAACTTTCATTATTGTCACTTTTATACCATTATGGAATTTGTTGAGAAATACAAATACCCAATTCATGCATGCTTTAAGAATGCAATAATGTGATAAATCACTGTAAGTTGCATTCATTGTACCTTGTATTGATAGCAAGATTATTAGGTTTTAAATGAAGCTCCATATATATTCATGATAAACAAAAAAGCTTTTCATTCTTACCATAATTGTTTTGAACATTGCTATAATTGTCCATTCAAAACGTTGGCTTAAATAAAAATATCTCGAATTATCTTGGCAATCAGTAGCTCATGTGACAATGATATCATAATGTATGAATTTGTATTTTTATATTTTTAGTTTTGACTTTACGCAGTATTTACTTTTCAGTTGCTATAGGGAAAATGTCAGTGAATGCATTGATTATAAAGATATGTTACGGTAAATCAGGTAGTCCATGATGATCATACCATTTTTATAAACCCTACATTGAAATTCCCAGCCAATCTGTGCAATGTCGTCCATTTGTTGTCAAATTGGGAGGAATTCCGTCTTACTGTCACTCATAAAATATTAGCCAGCATCACATTAATCAAGAATAACATTAACCGCAGTTTGAGATTTGGTCAGATGGAAAAGAAGGTTCCTTCCGATGTTGTCCAATGCCACTCCTTTCAACAAACGTATTATGAGACTCCGATTAAGGCCCTCTCTGGGTGCCTTGTCTGTTGTCTCAGTGTATGCTTCGACCGCAGTGAGTGATGTCTCGGTGAGGGAGTCTCTACCGCATCTTTGCACTGAGGGTTCTTTTGGACCGCAAGCACGAATATTGTTAGAGTCTCTTTGCAGCCTTTCTTGATTTTTGTAAAGCGTTTGACTCAGTTGACCCAGCTGTCATGTGTGACATCTTGAGACTTCGTGGGATCCCCTCAAAGTTGTTAGATATCATGGCTGGCATGAGCAGCTGGACCAGGCCAAGGGGTTGCCCACGTAACACCTGGCTTTGGCAGATTGATGGTCATTTCTAGAGGGTGGGATTGGACCAATTGTCTGCCTGGGGGGGTTGCCATCCAGGATACTGAGCTGTTTCATCATATGGTGGGTGCAGTGATATACTGTACCAGTGCATGGTCCCCAACCTGACCCTGTCTGATGGAGAATTTAAATATGGTGCAAGGTCAAAGACCAAACAACTCAAAAATGTGGGGATGTTTCAGCATTGCATCAGATGAGAGAGTTGTGTTTTGCAAGATGTTTAAAAATGATCTCACTTCTTAATTTTAAATGTACAACATGTTGTTTAATATGTCTTTCTGATTTGATTCTAAATATTCTTTTCATTGATATCCAGATAAATATGTTGCTAAGTAAGATGGCTATAGAGTGTTAGTAGTCAGCTGTTTAAGGAAATAAACTGACCAAAAAATTAAGCAGGTTAAAAAGCAAACACATTAAAATGACACAAAAACGTGGAAACTGACAAGTCTTTAAAGCTATGACAGCAATAAGCATCTGTCTGAATTTTAACAAGTAAAGCTCATGGCATTATTAATGTCTGTGACTGCAAACACTGTGCTGCAGTGCTTATTTAATTAAAATACTAAAACACAAGAAATTACATCAAATAAGACTTTGGTTTGGATGAAAGTCATCCGATTTGGGCAGATAGTGTTGGGAAGAATCACCTGTAGTCCAATCTAACATTTTTTCAAAATTTACATTTTTCGTTTTTTACCAAAATACTTTTCAGATTATTAATCACTTAACTCTAGAACCACCATGCATTTTTTCAGTATTCTAATTGCTACGGCTATGCCAAGTGATATCTGAATCCTTTTGTTCTCACTAATGGCCCATTGGCTCCGCATCCTAATTAAGCATCCGTATTTCCCCACTCCCTAAAGCCACCAATAGCCAAATACAGCTGGAGTGAATGTAAAAATAAATTATTTTTTGGCATACAGCATACATTGTTTATATATATTTTCATCTGAAATGTTAGCATGCGTTTTCAGTCAAAAAAACAAAAAACTTCACATATGCTTCAGCATTTGTTAGTAAAAAGCCAAAGAATTTCAGTTATCTGGTGTATGGGGCACACAGGATGGACAGGTCTCCCGAGAAACAGATAAAAAGATACCTATTCTGGACAGGAGGCCCCGAGTGGACAGAAAGGCATCCCAGCCAAGAGAGGGAAGGATGTTGTACCCAGGCAAGGCTCCCCAAAAGGAAATCCCAACCAATAGAGAAAATGATTCCTTACCCGGGTGGGAAGCTTCATATGAATGGACAGGTGTCCTGACCAGACATATGTAGAAGAGAAGGACAGGGAAGGACTGCCAATGGGGGAGTGTTTATTTCCCTCTGTCGCCAGGTGGCAGAGGCCCTTGATATCAGTACCCATTCAGGAACCAACGGGAAATGCCAGGAATTGTAGTCCAGCAGTGCAACCCTGCAGCAGTCTTAGGGTGCTGCAGGGAGGTGTACTCCCTGCTATGTGGGACTTCCCTGTGATCTAGAAGAGCTTCCAAAGGGCGAGGCCTTGGCACCAGAAGTACCCCCAGGTCCTCAATAAAAAGTACCACACTGCCTTGTCCAGGTGAGTTGAAGCTGAAACGAGGAAAAGCAATTCTCAACTGGAGGAGAACAGGGCAGTGGAGAGAAGAGAGGTGTTTGGAGGTGAGATAACTTGTGCTTTTTATAAGGTATTTGTGTAATAAACAGCCATTTATTTGAATCTGGGACTGTCTTGGTGTGTTCGTGTTGAGGTTTGGGGCTCTCTGAACACAGCAGATTGTGAGCTGTTTTGAAAAACAGCTAAAGACTCTTCCATTTAGGAAAGCTTATTAACAAGAATGCTATAATTATTGTTGTTTTATCTCTGTTTTTATCTTGCTTTGACTTTGTTTAAACTTTTTATGTAGCACTTTGAGATTTACTGCTAATGTAAAGTGCCCTATAAATAAAATGCATTATTATTAGCATTGTTTACATATCTCACAGATTGTGTAGATAAAGGGAAGGCAGTATAATGGACTGGGTGTAATGTTGTGCACTGTCAGTTTTACAGTCTAAATGGGTCATGCACCAAAAATGAGTGCACTGGATTGATATTTTTTTTCCCTGCTTATGTATTTTGCACTGGCTCAGCACTTTATCAGTGTCTGTCTGTCTCACTGACCATTTTTTGTGTCCTTTTACACTGGGCTAACAGCTCCCACCTCATTTTTTGAAGTTCAGCACAGAAGCACTGTCTTTTGAACAAGCAGCTTATTTGATATGCAAAGCCTGTGCTTTAAGTAGAAAAAATAACCATCAGTACTCCCTCTTTTGTTGTCATGTGCAACTTGGTAAGAGTAAAATTTTTGCTAATATGTACATAAACAATTTTGGAGAGCAGAGGGGTCTTGCAAAAGTTCTTGAAAGTAAAATGTCCCTTATGATACAGTAATTGCAGGTGAGCCTACATACTGTATAATCGCAGAGAAAGGGAAATGTCCATTTCCAGCACTGTGGAAAGTGATGTGTTCAAATTGTCATCAGCAACGTTCTTCTCATTGCTTTTTAAAGGATCACATTATAAGTCACTTTTTATTTCCCTGGCTATTTATTTGATTTTTCTTCAAGTAGGAAATAATATCTAGTACATATATTTGTTACATCAGCAGCAAAAATTTGATTCCAGGCTTGGCGGGTTCTTTTGACTTTAACTACATTTAAAGGTCATCAACATTTCAACAGCAACTCATCTGATGAGTATATCTACCCTTACTTGTAACATATGACGCAGTACTGCACAAAGTGTACCAAGTGTCTCACTGTATACTTGTAAAGTTGTAAGTATACAAAGTGCACAACCCACATCAGTTTTACGTGAAGAGAACACGCAAGATGGCACATTGTGAGCAGAGTGATCTGCAAGCAAATGAGTGATTTCACAGAAACAACTGACATGACGATGTACGACTGTACAGATACCAGAATAAATAGCCATCAAACACATATGAAATACATGCAATTGTGTGTGTATGTAATTCAAAAGATGTTGTTGGTGACAGTAATCGCAGGGTTTTCAAGTAAAAATGCAAAGAAAAATATAAATCACGTTGTCAGAATACAGTTTCAAAGTTGAAACAACATGGGTAATTGAAGTGAACTGATTTAGAAAGAAAGTCAACAAAAGCTAGCAGCATGACAGGCACACTGATGAAATAATTAAAGATTAAAGATAGGAGACAAGGGAATGGACAGTTAAAAGTATAGAAACTGAAGGTTTTAAGTAATGGATAGATCCACAGATCAAGTATGGAATGGGTCAAATTTTTCTTTAATCTTGTTTACAAGAGAAAATGTGAGATTTAGTTTTCAGTTGCATCTTGTAAGAGACAGAAGTAAAATAAAATAGACAATACAGTTTAAAAATTCTAAAATATTTACATCATTTGAAAACAAATTCTATGATAATTACTTCTAACATGGGTACAGTGATGATTCAGATGATTTCAATAATTAAAAAATACTGGTGATAATGTTTTACTGTCACATGGTTATAGTTTTTTTGTGTTACTAGCTGCCATGCTTATATGATCTAATGTGCTGTATAATACATTTAATACTAACTCTTATCTTACAAGATTAAATATATTTGCATTTTTGCCCTCCATAAGTACTGGAACATTTAGTCGGGATTAATATTGTAGGCATACAATGTGTTCAAGCAATTGCGAATTATGATAAAAAAAACAAATATGAGGCTGAAGTAGGGAATCTAATCTTTTATTACTAGGTATTTACAAACAAACATGCTTTAATGTTTTAGAATAATTTCACATTTTTGTTCTTTTTGCCCATATCAGGTGAGCATGTTTAGTGTTCCTCAAACTTTTAAAATGTATATCCTCAGAAACACCACAAATAAAGATGGCATTTTGTAATTTTGCCCTTTTTATATTTCTAAAGTAAACTTCGGTAAAGAGTTTATAATTTGTGCCATCCAAAATATAAGAGGGAGGTAGTTAAATGAATATTGCCAGAGGTGACCTATGTTGGTAGATTTGTTTCTGATTATTAGAGACCAACATGAATTCTTTGATCTTTAGCTGATTTGTGAGTAGGGAAAGGATGAATTGACAGCAAACAGAAGAACTGACAGAGACGGGCTCCTTTAGGTAGTTTATTTAGACTTGTTTCACGAGTTAATAGTCAAGGGTAGGTCTGAAGTGCCCCTATTGTGTTTCTCTCGTGTGACCTCGCTCTGTCTTTTACATCTTAAGAATAATGCACATGAATTAAAAAAAAAAAAAGTCTGCACATTGGTTAATACGATTACTCAGTGCATCCCTACCCAAACATTATCTTTTAATTCCAGGCAGTAGAAGACAATCCTGCTATCAGTAATTAAATCTTTCTGCAGCTCAGATTGTTGAAAATCTTTTATAAACCTGGTCCATTCTATAGATGGGATGACACAGCAATGTCATTACCAAAGGTCACTCATTTGATTGTATTTTGTTTTACAATTTTTGTTCTTTTAGCTAATGAAACAGTAGTTGATCATGTCCTTAATACATTAAATACATTGCCAGAATTTATGATATGTATTGTAATTACTTGAAAACGTAAGTTTCCTACTGATGTCAGTCGTACATTTTCATAGTTTTTGTCAATCTCATTACTGCTACTTTACTCTCAACCATTTTTTTTATTATTTAAAATTAAACTAATTTTGCTGATCATTTGATATTAAACACAGATTTTAATTTTGATTATTTTGCATCTTGATTGGATGACAGTGTAGAAAGGTGGTTAATTTCATGACCTCTCTTTAATACTTCTATGTGTGATATTTGATTGTTCTCACATTGGCTATGTTGGTTTTCTACAGGTGTTCTGCTCCTCAATGTTAGGTTGATTGATGTCTTTTTAAACTGACCTGGTATACATGTGTGTGTGTTTGTGTGTGTGTACAGTATGCATTGCAATGTACTGGTGTCCCATCTAGAGTTAGTTCGAGTTCCACCCTTACCGGAATAGGGAAAGAAAATGGATGGATGTTTGTCAATTTCTCAGCTAATTTTATTTTGAAACCTGGTGAACAGTATGACATAGTGACTAAGAATTAAAATTGTATTACCCTGTAGAACTGTCATCATAGTAAAAGGATGCATACGTACTGAAGATTGATTTCTTTGTACTTAAACGTGTGTATATGCTGAATATACATATATATCATTTATCAACTCGCGTTACTGAAGAAAAGGTGGATTCCTTTTACTCAGAGCAGCAAATAGATGTGATATTTTCAGGTGGTACTGTAAAGTTAGGAATAGTTCTCAAATTGTATTTGTATGAATGTCAGACCAAAGTCTCAAAAGATTATTTGAACTCTGGTGAAACAGATTGTTATTCAAACTTTCACCTTTTAAAGTGTTTCATTTTTTATTCTTATTAGTTCTATTATAGTGGATACATTCTACACTGAATAGTTAACATAAGTACTTCCAGCATCCATTCTTTTATATCTCATTCCAATACTTGGATTGGGTGTAGCAAAGTAAGCTGCAGATACAGTGTGTGAATAATGGAAATTAGACATAACATGTCTACATTGTATGTAACAATTAAAAGAACACTACAGCTATTCAAGGCAGGTGCTTTGATATCTTCATCCATCTAACTTTAGTATCATGGAAAGAGGCCTTCAAATTGTTACTTTCACAAGAAGGACCAGGTTTTGTCTTACAACAATACTTTTTATAGACATTTCTGCCATATTAGTGATAATTTTAAAACACCCTTCACATTGCAAAATTGATGCTAATCTTTATTATTATTGATAGCCTATTGAATAACTACATAGACTTTACTGTATGTTGTTTTTATGTTTGTTAGACAGGTAATAAAATGAATTAAACATCTGCTGTTTTCAATATTCAGGCTCTCAGTTAGTACTTTACATCAAAATTTAAATTTAGTATAGATTTTGCTCCATAGTGTCTATCAGATGAATATTGGGCATCTCTGAAGAATGAGGAGTGTGAAATCAAGAGTATCAATTAAGTCAAAATGTATATTATTTTTAATTCAATACTGAGTTACAAATGTGTGCATGTATTATATACTCTGTAACAGCATTATACAAATAACTACTCATCCTGTTATAATATTGTATTTATTGCTTCCCAGTTACATTAGCTGAAGCCAGTAGTTGTCAAATTAATACTACAAGAGTAAAATCAAAAAATAAAGGCATTTTTGTTCACTAAATCAAACAAAACTAACCACTGCTGTAATTTTGATGGAGACCATCTGAATAGTCCTCTTCCACTAATAAATCTTTTAAAGTTTATTTTTGTAATGTTATTTTAAAGAGATTTGCTCACTAATGGTGCAGCTATATAGCAGTGGCTACCTAAAATATGGATTAATGTTATAAATTGAGTCAAACTGTGAGTGACCGCTGGACTTGCCTAACAATAAAGGAGGTATGATCAGTTTAAGAGTGTGTGCAAAGAATGTTCTATTTTCTCCCATAAACTGCCTTCCCTTTGTCATTCACAATCATTTAAATCCAGAGTTCATTACAATCTTTTATATTGCCTGTCTGCTTTGAAAGAAGAAAAGAGGTACAATAATTGCCTCATATTGTAGTTAAATTTAGGTGTGTTGCTTCTTCTCAATTATGTTTTGCTAAAAGACTGCACGCTCAAAAACTGCTTGTTAGATTCAGATTCAGCCTTCTCTATCACTAATTTTAGGTCAAAGAAATATGTAGTCTTTATCCTTGCCATTAATAGAACAGGGCTAAGTATGTTAAGAGCAGGAACTAGATTTCTAATTAAATGAGACATTTAATTGAGTGGAAGGAATTTGACATAGAGAGAAAATGGCAGTAAGTAGGGTGTATTAGTAATTACTTAACATGTTGTGATGGAGAGGCCAATAGGGACAGTAGTTGGAAGGGATTATTTTTGGTCCAGGAAATGAGTTTGCTGTAAAATAGCCTTAGAGGTATTGGTGTATTGATGGAGACAATATTGCTAGTGATACAAGGCTTGGATTAACTTGGGGCACTATACCCCAGTATGATGGATTTTGCCTGAGAGTCAATTAAACCTGCCTCTTAACTATAGATGGAAGGTAGTGATGCACTGCAGAGAGCATGTTGGAAGTTGGGGGAGAGCATGACGTCAGGAGTGGGGAGTCGATCTACCTCTGTGTTTTGGAGCATAACTTGCCTATGCTTAGCTAGCGATACATTTTTGTTTATTGCTTTTTAAAGTTTGTCCCATTTCACTACTACACAGACGGAACTGCAGATAACAGCTATTATATTAATAAAGTAAGCCTTAACACTAGAATTACCAGAGCCTACGAAAAAACTCGTAGATCCGTCCCACCTTAAAACGCTTCTCACCTCTCCATCAGCGTCTTTTGTCCTTTAAATGTGTTGATAAGCAGCAAAGAGCAAGCAGACTGCTATCACATCTCCTACCGGCTTACAGTTTTCTCAGCTCAAGTCTGTTTACCTGCGTGTCAATTGCTTAGAGTTGTATAGAGTGAGAATCAAACAAAATGACACCTATTATAAATACTATATCGTTATTTTGAACACTTGCATTTCATGTGTGTTCCGCGTCTATAACGATCTATGCACAGTAAACACTTCATTAAAACAGAAATGTTTTTCATGTTTTAGTAATAACTAGCAAAATACCCACGCTTCGCAGCAGAGAAGTAGTGGGTTAAAGAATTAATGAAAAAGAAAAGGAAACATTTTAAAAATAACGTAACATGATTGTCAATGTAATAGTTTTGTTACTATTATGAGTGTTGCTGTCATCAAGGATTTGATTATCATTAGTTCTTTCAATCAGGTTCATATTTGGAGGATGCGTTGTGTTCAAGTTATATTCCACATTTGTCAACCGTTGTAAAGATAACCGGTTTCATTCATCAAAGTGTTCACTACCCAAATCGGTACTTGTGAATCAAAAATGTTTAAAAGGCATTCCCGGTAATAAGTTGTGGATTTGCCTGCGAATATTTAGCGGTAGTGTGTCTATGAACTTAATTTAACCTTTTCTAGTCCTGGAAAGTTAGCTCGCGTGAGCAGCTCGGAGTACATGCATCAAAGCTTCTCACCTGTGCTTGTGCTATCTCGTGTGATCTCGCAATGTCCACGGTTTTATTTAATGTTACCTCAGACCTGGCATACCAGCAATTTAAACTCCGTTACAGCAATTTTAACTTTGTTACAAAGTGATCAAAAGTCTCGTTTAAACCCTGCGTCTTCTCAAACTTTTATCTCACGAATATTGTATTCGTCATGGGCATGACAAACGCCAGCAGCAGCCTGTCTATGAACTTAATTTAAACTTAAGGTTTACACTGTGCTTTGTTTCCAAAGTAGCTGCACTCATGAATATGCTTGTATGCGTCACTCGCTTCATATTCTTTTGCTGCCTTCTCAATTGTGTAATGCGTTTTTTGAACAGGTTTCATTCATTGAAGTGATCACTACCCAAATCGGTACTCGTGAATCTAAGATGTTTAACAGGCATTCCCAGTATTAAGTTGTAGATTTGCCTATGAATATTTAGTGGCAGCGTGTCTATGAACGTAATTTAACTTAAGCTTTACACCTTGCTTTCCTATTGATATGTGTACAAAGGCTTGTTCAGCGTCAGAGGGTTTCCGCAGTAGTTCACGTGAGCCGCTCGGAGTACATGCATCGAAGCTTCTCAGCTGTGCTTGTGCTATCTCATGCGATCTCGTGATGTCCACGGCTTTATTTAATGTTAGCTCAGACCCAGCACTTAAAAGTTGCGCATTTGTTCTGTTATACTTGTATCTTTTGTGAAAGTGTTTCTTTGATATTTGGAAATCCGGCTTCACACATTATACACTTCATGTCTACATTTTGTCAATTATTACTAAAACATGAAAAACATTTCTGTTTTAACGATGTGTTTACTGTGCATAGATCATTGTAGACACGGAACACACATGAAATGCAAGTGTTCCAAATAACAATATAGTATTTATAAAAGGTGTCATTTTGCTTGACTTCTCACTCTATACAACTCTAAGCAACTGACACGCAGGTACTGTAAACAGACTTGAGCTGAGAAAACTGTGTGCCAATGAGGGATGTGATAGCAGACTGCCTGCTGTTTGCTGCTTATCAACACATTTAAAGAACAAAAGACACTGACGGAGAGGTGAGAAGCATTTTAAGGTGGGACAGATCTATGAGTTTTTTCGTAAGCTCTGGTAATTCTAGGGTTAAAGAGGTTTAGTAGGTATCATCATTTTTGTGAGATAACATGTCCCATAGACCTCAATGTAAAATTACTAAAAATATGTCAATTTCATCAATGAGTCACAAATATGTTTGATCAGTGTAGTGATGTTGTGATTAGAGCATCTGTCTCACACTTTGCAACCTTTCCATTTTCTGTTAGTAATTTGCATCTTCTTCACATGTTTGTGTGAGTTATTAGTACCTCAGTTTCCACTTATTAGCAAAAAAATGGCCAAAATGTGTTATTTGTTCCTGGGTAATGGAATCCTACAATAAACTTGCTCCTTGCAACACTATTCACGTGATACTGCCAGGGAGATACTTCATGACAGGTTTAAAACATAGAAAAGTCTGAATTAGTATAAGACACCCAAATTTGGGGTGTTCATATGAAATGTAGTTATTGAATTCATGATACAAAAGTACACAACAAACAAGAATACATGCATCAGATTTTTGGAATATTAAAATGTGTGCTTCATTTTAAATATTTACAGTTTAAATATTCTTGATTGGATTAGAAATTTGTCATTTTTCACCCTGTGATAGAGATCCACAGATGGCTAGATTACTAGTGAAGGATCAGAAATTTAAAAAAATAACATATTCATAATCACTGATTTTGAAATAGTCTAAAACAACACCCCACACACTATCATTTTCAACTCTTAGAGGGATAGGACCACCAGTAAATAATCAAATATCAAAAATATTATTATATTCATGATTAGGAACCCAGAAATGACATAAAATGCCACTCCATGTGCCTATTTTCCACGTGCCTAACCCTAATTTCTTTTTGGGATTAATAAAGTTTATCTAATGTACTTTGTAGTCTAATCTAATGTATGTTAGCAATCCCCATTTTTTTTCAAAGGTTTGTAAATAGAAGTAACTTTGACCCCTTGTATCCCATTAGGGGTTGAACCTCTGATCAGTTTATGTGGCATGCATAACTTCAAGTCCTTATGATCATTTTTGCTGAAGACCCCCATTGGTTTACTGTCTAGCATAAGTGTGAATTTTCCTACACACAGTATGGTCCAAATTGACTAAATATTAGGGTTTTGCAGGTGTAGAGGTCCAGAAATACTATACAGAGGAAACCCCAAAAGCTTAGTGTCTTGTATAACTAGACATGAAGATATGGTAAATGGTATATTTTGTGGTGAGTCAGGAAGCACTAGACAAAAAAAAGGTAATGATTTTAAATCTTTCATTATTAATTCTTGATAACACAATAATCGCAAACAAGCAAACTTTATTTTATACTCTTCTTTTTTATATTAACAACACCCTAAACTATTTACAATGGCAGAACTATTTATATATATATATATATATATATATATATTATATACTTTTTTACATACATTTATTTTTGCAATTGGAACACAGACATGTTAAGTGAGTTGCATAACCTTACAGTAAATCAGATGCAGTCTTGTGCTTTGAAGCTCAATACCTTAATCAGTAGACCACCCTAGTTATTCACAAGGTATGGCCTTTATGTAATTTTAGTTGAATGTTTAGTGTCAGTGTCGGGCTTTGACTGAGGAGAGTGGATGGTAAAGTACACAAATGTAAATCTAAAACTATCTGTCTTTCACACCCCTCTTCATTACCAAGTTTCACATTTCAGT
This sequence comes from Polypterus senegalus, assembly GCF_016835505.1. NCBI lineage: Eukaryota > Metazoa > Chordata > Cladistia > Polypteriformes > Polypteridae > Polypterus > Polypterus senegalus. Next base: position 3,920,556 of record NC_053161.1, read on the forward strand.
TGAAATCAAAGTGAAAAATTCCCCAAATTAATTAATAATGGTGCTTGCTTTTTCCCTTTACACCATTATAGTAACTGACTTTTACTTTTTTTCTTTCTAGTTGTTGAAAAATAGTGTTTGTTTATTTTGTGTAAAGCTACAGTGCATTCTATAATTATAATTTCTCTGAAGACCTTTTGACCATCAGAGAGTAGAAATATGTTTCAACTGATATTTTTTATTTATTTTTTGTTTTCTTCCAGCTCTCTCTGCCCATTTTCGAGTCTGTGAGCCCTACACGGACCAGAAGGGACGATACCACTTTGGCTTCCACTGCCCGCGCTTGTCAGACAACAAAACCTATATCTTCTGCTGTCACCACAATAATACGGCATTCAAATACTGCTGCAACGAGACAGAGTTCCAGAACATAATGCAAATGAACCTAACTGGGAACTCGGATGGCTACATGCACAAGTAAGTTTATATTACTACTATTTGCTAGGAGCTGCTAAGTAAATATATAGTATTGGAGTTTGGTAAAGTTTAGAGTATTCAAGCCAAACCACAAAAATGTAACTTGAGTTTAAGTTACTAAGTGGGATGTCTTATGATATTGTTCCTCTTAGCTTTTCCAATAAAGTGAGCCAGTTTTACCATTGTGGATAAACTAGCTGGCCTCCACCAGTTTTTAATTTCTGGCCCCTTCACAGGAAGAGTTGTTAATTCAAAATAACTGATTTAGTAACTTAAATTTAAGTTTTGCAATAAATATATTTTTGTCCTGGTCTGTCTCTCTTAATATCAGTCGTCAATTTGTTTCTAGGTGACATGGCTAAGGTGATTTGGAATCGGTTTGTGAATCAATGTTTTTAAAGAATGCCTAGACTCCTTGCATTCAGCTCAGAGTCTTGGTTTGGGTGAAAAGGTAAACAGTGCAAAAAAGTGAATGTATGAATTAGCATAAGAAGCATTATAAAATGACCTTTGGAAAACAAGGCAGTCAGGATTAATTGTGAACAGAATATCTGTATTGAATACCCATATGCAAAACCACAGAGTTCTAGTCATCATTGTGGATTGCTTACATATACCTGAGCGCAGTATTTCACAAGAAGGGAGCACTGTGACACTTGCTTTGAGGCTGGAGACTTCCTGCAAAGACAACTGACAGTTGCTCTCCACACAATAACACTAAGCTAAGTAAAAGTACTGTAGATTAAAGGAACGACTGAGTAGTAGCAGATTGAAAGTTGCATCAGGTATGGTTGTTGAATGGTTCCTGAACTTTTTACAGTTTCGATGAATGAGATTCTAGAGCATGCGGCCTCCATATGAATGTTGGAAACCAAATTCACTGACCCTAATTTGTCAAATGATACAAATGTTGGAACTTCTTCTTTTAGTCTGAAGGAAGAGGCAAGTAACATTGGGCTGGAGATAGAGTAAGACCAAGATACACACAACTATTGACTGGACTGCATTTCAAACTGTGGAAACTGTCCCAGGTAAAACTGTACAAGTCACGAGCTCCTTCACTTAACTTTAAAGTGGCCCTAAGACAACCAGTGCCAGTTCACAAGAGACAAGGTGGTGCATCAACCTGGTAAGATCTCCCTATACAAGAAATCTGGGTCTACATTATCCACATAAACATTCCAGATTTTTTTTGTCACTTCACAAGAACTAATCATATGGTGGACCACAGAATGGTTTATCAGTGAGCCATAAAAAATGTCCTCTTGGAAGGATGTGGTCTCATGGTCAAGCCACATGGACAAAAACAGAAGATTTAACCTGAGCCTTAGTTGATTTAAGCTAAACACAGCATGAAAGTTAAACTAAGATTGATATTGTGGATATGAAGCTTGCCACTGCCGGGAATGCAACAGTATTTTATTTTTAATATATCCTTTTTGTTTAGATATGTTAAATTGTTTATTTCTTGATGTTTGAATCATTTTTATCATTCTTATTGTTTTTTATATTCTTCAATGGCCAGTGCCATTTTCTGGTCAAGATGCTACCCATTGCCAGGAAAATTGTTGCACACTTAAGCAGCACATAACCTTAACACAGTTGCACTTTAAAAGAAAGCAGTATGCACACCAAAGCAAATTAACTTTAACTAACAAAGGAAAAAAATCTTTGTACGAGATGTAGCACTTGAACACCAATTTAAAAAAATAATTATTACTTGCTTGAACTTTTTTCATTTTGTGGTTTTATTTCTCTTAATAACATGTTTAGAGTTTAGTAATTGTTTTTGTGAACAGACTCTGCTAAATATCTTCAGCCACTTAAACTCACTACAACATTTGTTCTCTGGGACCTCCTGTTTGGGGTACCACATATATTAGCAACTAAATATAGTGCTAAAGGCAAAACGAAGAATATGGAACACCAGACAGATTCTCTTTTATTTTGAAGCGTGTGATCAAAAATAAAATTGCACAGGTGTTTCTCTTGCAGTTTTTTTCCCCACACACTGATTTTCTGTTTGGTATACATGTCATGTTTTCTTTCTTTCTATCTCTGTCTCTTTCAAGAGGAGTCTGTCCCGTAAAGGTTTTCAGGCTGGTGTTAGGGAGCTATGGGTTCTTGATCTGGGGTAATTGGTGAGTGGAGACAGAGAGCTTATAGTTTTTTCAACTGGGTAGCAATATAGGAACTGATTAAGAAAAAAACAAGAGTCCTTAAGTTTTGATCTTGAGGCACCACCTATTTCCGTGTTTCTTTTCATTTGTTTTCTATAAATGCAGTCAATCTATAACCAACTAGCTGTGCCAGCTGGCTTTGCCTGAGAAATTTCATAATACAGTGGCCATCAGTTAATCAGATGTATAAGACAGACTATGAAACTAGGTGCTTTTTTGCATACATTTGTATTTTTTTTTTTTTTTATATATATATACACAAAAGGCTCTTATTATTGGCTGGCAGTGTGGTGTTGTGGATAAGGCTTTGGCCTAGTACTTCAGACTTTGAGATTGTGGGTTCAAATCCTGTTTCTAACACTGTGTGACCATGAGCAAGTCATTTCACCTACCTGCGCTCCAAATATTGTAGGTCACCTTGGATAAAGATCTCTGCCAAGTATTTGGTGCACTGTGTTAATCCCAGAGGGGAAATTGTCCTTTTACATGAAGTAATAATATTATGTGACTGGAGCTGCTTACTTTTCAACCTGCTGTATAAAATTGCACATGTGTGAAACATTCATACCTTTCTGCTTTTCCCAGTGACTTGGCTTTTGTTGATGGTCATTGCAAGACAATTTTTCAGGAACATGTATTCTTACAAATCGAAATGGGTAACCAATAGGAATAATGTGAATTTTGAGTGTATATCTCTCTATTATAATAAAAAAAATCCTGGGAAGTGATAAGACTTTTTCAGAGAGGTAATTTCATGTCCCACGAGACTAGACTCTGTGCCAAGAGATTTAACCATGCCCGGGGCCAGAAATAAAAGACAAAGAGTAGATGACAATGTTGTAAAGAATTCAAAAACATTGGTGCGATACACATGCAGACCAGGTTAGAGATAATGAAAGTACTAAAATTCAAAAGTCTCAAAAAAAATGATAGTAAAGAGTGCATTAGCGCAAACAAACGGAAATTATTACTCGGTGAAATAACGGAACAGCGAAAACAGATCAAATGTTTTGTTCGGATTTAAACTTTAAGTCAGACTTGTAGACCATCTAACTCGGTTTGCCATTAGGGGAAAGTAGTGTTTTTCCCTAATGAAGAGGCATCTCCCCGAGAATTAAAAGATTTGTTTGGTGAAAGTGAAAGTGGCTGGAATGTAGTGCAGGTCAGGGAGGTTGGCAAGCGAAGCCCCTTAGTTATTATCATTATTAAATGTTTACAATTTTCATTTGTTTATGTCATTCACTCAAGCATTTCTTTTTGTGTTTTTCATCAATTGTATGTGGTCTCATTTATGATTTTTTTGGATGCAAAAGTAAATGTAGGGAATGTTGGGGAGCATTGGGGGGTAAGGCATCCATGTTCAAAGTACGCAGACATTCATGTAAATGTAAACAGTTTTGGAGGTTGTGGGGAGGGGAATACCTCATGGGGGACTTGTTAAGTTTAAACTGACATTGTTGGTTCAAGAGTTTTTCTAGGATTTGCCGGTATCAATGATTTAACTCTCTGTGTGACTGTCACACACAATATTACATTTATATAAAATCAAAGATCCTTAGGTTCGGGGGGAGTGGGGTTCCCCCAGGCTTTCTTATATGTTCATATAATGATTTAACATTGACTATGTGCTATATTGTATATAATGGACAAAACGATTAGGGGCTTATCCGTATGCATCTTCATTGAACTTTGCCAAATTTTCTCTTTCCATTTGACTCCACAGGGTACACACCAAACGTAATCACGTCTTTTTTTTTTTTTTGTTCAGGACTCTGCCCCTTCTTTACTCATTAGTTCACCATTATAATTACTGGTGCAATTCTTATAGCCTATCAATCATTTCTAGTCCATCCTTCGTTTGTATAAGGTATACTATCAATGCAGCGTAGAGCATGTACATTAGCATTGTATTAATAAATATCAACAAATAAAAACATTTACTAAAAAAACATGGGTTTGCTAATTTTCTTTTTTCTATAATGTCACCAAATTATAGTCAAATCAGTCATTTTCGGATTTTGGGGTTTTTAGCTTTTCTGCTGTAGGGGGGCTGTTTTGCCCCTAAATACTGAAATGTCCTTTCTTAGTGGATACATACTGCCCTAGATGTTCCATCCTGCCAGATTTCAGCTTTTTAACTAAACAGTAAATAGTGTTTTCAGTGACGAGTAAGTCAATCAGTCAGTCAACTTTGCATGATAGATAAGTGTAAGAAAGGCACTATATTGCACCCGACCCGACACAGATTGGACACGGGAGGCACATGTAAAACAAACAATCTTTTATTTTTCTTCAGCTGGAGGGCACATCTTCCCTGTAATCTCTCCAGGCACAACACAGTCCCAAGCACAAATAAACACACAAGCACTATCCTCTATCTCTTCCACCACCACTCCTCCTCAGCAAACTTCGTCCTCCATCTCCCGACTCTGGCCGCTGAGTGGTGGTTTCTGGCTCCCATTTATCAGACACCCGGAAGTGGTGGTTAATTGCTGTCATTCAGCTTCACTTCTGGGTAGGGCGAAACCAGTGCCCAAAAGGGGCCAGCTGCTCCTGTTGCAGCACCCCCTGGTGGCACCTGTGGAACCCCACAGAGCTTGACAGAACTCCAACACCCATGAAGCCCTGGGGGAGTCCAAGGCCCCGATGCAACCCAGGGATGCTGCCATCTAGAGTCCCGTGGGGGATACTGGGCTTCCCACCCTTGTCCCCCGGGCAGATGTGGTAAAGGGGTGTCCCGGCCAGGCATGGGTCCCAGCCATCTGTCACGATAGATAGACTACATAAATGTTTAATGACAGATATGTGTTGAAATGCATAGCGATCACTGTGCTTTAGCACACATTCAGATTCAATGTTTATACATACATTGCACTGCTACACATGCAATTAATCAAGGCCCTTATTAAAAAAGTGATCATTACCAGAATTTCAGACAGAACATTCTGAAATTAGTCACTCCAATAATCATAGGGTAATTGCTGTTCTAGTATAAGAAACATGGTGCTGTTTTATTTGTCTGGTTATGTGTGGGAAGACTACATTGCAGTTTTATTAACATATTCCTAACTTTATGTAATCATCCATCTTTTAACTAATTTTATCCAATACGGAGCTGAGTGATCATAGTATGATTGAAAGTAATACAATACAGGACAACCTTATTGTACTGATTCATGAGCACCATTCTCTTTGTCTTTATCAGGCTCTCTTTATTTTAAATCAGGCACTGCAGCTCCACTCGTCTCACTTCCTCACTTAAATATGAGCACTGAGCAGACAAACAAATAAAAACATAATGTACTATTTGACATACATGTGTTTGAATTGCCCCGACCCATTTACTTTAATTTCAAGTAACCACAGAGAGGTTTTGACTGATTCAGTAACTTAAATTTCAAATTTGTAATAGATAGTATTGTGTCATCATTTATTTTCCAGGTGACTCATGGAGTTGGTTGTAAAATACTATATGGAAATATTGCATTTACAGTAAAGAATACGTTACAGTCTGATCTTTTTCCAGTATTTGCAAAATTAAGTCATGATGCCAGTAGTTGTGCACTGTCTATTAGAATGAAAGCAAAGAAGAATTACACTTAACAAAAAAAAAAAATCAGATTTCTCAATGAATAGTTTGTTAGATTAGTTATGAAACAATTTTAATGCATTGTGTGCTTCAAAGGTTCTACTGTTAACTCCCATGAAGTGTCCCGTTGATGAAACAAAGTTTATAGAATTCTAGCTTAGCCAGAACCAACTTCAGTCTTAACAGAAATTCCACGATCCCTGTATTGCTTTTTTGTTCTATAGTCTTCTCAGTAATAACCTGAGAGTATAAGTGAGGAAAATAAATTAGCTCAACACCAAGGATCCATTTTGTGTAATTAATTGGTAGATCTACACACAAGCTGTCTTCACATAGAGTGTAATGTATACTATAGTGTTTGTTTTATAAGGAGCTTTTCTTATGAAAGGTACAATATACAATAAATGCAGCATTTTGAATGGGCTATTGTCCCTTTACTTCCTGCCTCTATTCCTGTATCATCCGAGTAGTTAGTCTGTTTGATTCATTCACTTTTATGAGTTTGTGGTTTCAAGCTTGCATCACCACTCGTGAACATACAGTTGTTAATGTGGCAGCTCTCCTTCCTTTGCCACAATGGACAGATCAGTAAATGGCCTGAAATTTATATCCAGATAAGGATTGCGCATGTTTCCCTTCGTGTTTTGTATTTGATTGTCTTCTAATTACCTTTTTGTTTTTTAGGGGGAGTGACAATACAGCAGGGTGGGGGGGGGTATCACTTTGTAGGCACATCTAAAATTAATTTGATAAACAGTACAGGCAGTGACATGAATCAGTGGTGGACTGATAACCACCTGTGAGTTGTGCTTGATTTTAATTATGGTGCAGCCGTGTTTCATTACTGACAGAAACAGATGTTCCACACTGGGAACAGATTGGTTTGGGGCGGGAGCTGCGATTAGCCTGGCAGCTGAACAGAGAGCTCGGCATGCTGTGGCGCTCTTCAGCAGCAAGCTGCACTGTGGCAAGTTGAAAATCAGTATGGATTTCAGCTTTACAGGATTGGTGTGCCATGTCATTTGGGAGCACTGTTATTGCTGATGATAATGCTTATTTATTACAGTCATTAAATAAATAAAAATGCATAAAAGAGGTCTTGGGTACCTGTTTAATGCCATCATTAAGTAAATAAAATGTCTCTCAGTAACTCTTAGTTCAGTCATTAAATAAATTAATATTAAATAGACTCAAGGTACCTGGTGGAACAATAAAGTAACAAATAGCCTCTAAGTGCTTGATAATAGATCTCATAAATACATTTATAAAAAGGGTGAAAAACTCTTGTACGACAGTTAAAGATCATGTTAATAAATGCCCTCTTGCCATAACAAAGTTAGGTGAAGCTCAAATAAGTAAAACATAAATACAAACCTGCATCATATGCACAGCACAAATAGTATTCATCATGACACAACAGCCCATAAACAACCAGTTTAACCACAAACACCCTTAGGCATATTCACCAGAATACTGTAGGCAAGTCTCAAGGTGAAGATGTTAAATCTGTGCATCTCACAGCTTGTGGATCAGCACTTTTATGAAACTGTGGAATCTAGGTCTTAGTTGATCACATAGGAAGAGAGATAATAGAGGATGCCTGGGGCATAATGAGTCAGTCTGCAAAAGCAGAATGAACTCACAGTGATAAGGAATCATTTTAGAAGCTGTGCACACTGTTCTCTGTAACATTTTCATGTCTTTGGAGGAGTGATCACCATACATTTGAAAATGTCACAACACTACCAAAGATTGACCTTTAGAATATGGCCACTGTTTCCAGTGACAACTGACAATTCTTTAACTGTCTCAGACAGAGCAATCTCTGGTAAGCTTACCTTCCCATGACAAAGGTAGACACAGAGTCAAAGAAGTTATGGTGCAAGTTCATTTTACACATGCAACAGGTCTGCAGTCATTGTGGCAGCACACAAATATGAACACATACAGTATATAATAGGGCTGTCAGATTTACCAAAAAATGAGGTTTGAATTTTAAAATATTTGAAGATAATTAATCTTCGGTTAATGATTCTGGGCATAACTTGTATGTCTGTGCATGCTTTTTTTTAATACTTTTTATTATTGTATTTTCTTTTCTTATATATACACACACTAGGGGGCTCTGCCCCCTGCTCGCTTCGCTCCCCCACCCCTGGGTCTGATTACCCAGATATACAGTTTTAAGAGATTATTTACATGAGAATTGTTACATATGCATTATTTTCACTTTTACTTTAAAACTTTAGTAAAAACAATATTTGGAATTAACTTTTCTTCAAGATTGCATTGAATTTTGATTCCATGTTTGGACTTGCATCGTGACAACACAACGTATAACTGCCTGTGAGTAAATATCATTTCTTTCTCTCTAATAAATAAAACAACTTTTTCAAATGCTTGTTCATGCTCTTCCTTCTTTGCTTAGTTGTTGACGTGTCTTTTAGAATGTATACAATTATTGTCCTGATAAAATTTATAAGAGATGAGAGCGCAGGAAGTATGTCTACCAAAAGCATTCACACATCTAAGAGCTGAGAGCACAGGAACTGTGTCTGACAAAATCATTCACATGAGTGAGGTTAGATGACGTGGTCTTGTTTGAAAATAGTGGTAAATAGGGCATGACTTAAAAGAATCTCATATTAAATGTCTCTATCTGACGGGACTTCATACCGCAGTATCGTTTTTGGAATCTTTTGATTCTCACTGGTAACACAAATTAGATGATCTACAAGTTTCCGACTTAAAGTTTAAATTCGAATAATATATTTGATCTCTTTTCGCTGTTCCGTTATTTCACCGAGTAATAATTTCCATTTGTTTGCGCTGTGATTTTTACTATCATTTTTTTGAGACTTTCGAATTTTCGTACTTCCATTATCTCTAACCTGCTCTGCATGTGTACTGTGCCAACATTTCTGAATTCTTTACGATGTTCTACTTTGTCACCTACTCTTTGTTTATTTCTGACCCTGGGTGTGTACTTGTCTTGCGGGACTTTCCAAGAAAATCACGTCTTGTTTCCTTCCATGATTTTTTTTATAAGAGATATATCTATACTAATAAAAGACAAAGCCCTCACTCACTCACTCACTCACTCACTCACTCACTGACTCATCACTAATTCTCCAACTTCCCGTGTGGGTGGAAGGCTGAAATTTGGCAGGTTCATTCCTTACAGCTTCCTTACAAAAGTTGGGCAGGTTTTATATCGAAATTCTACCGTAATGGTCATAACTGGAAGCAGTTTTTCTCCATTTACTGTAATGGAGATGAGCTTCAACGCCGTGGGGGCGGAGTTTCGTGTGACATCATCACGCCTCCCACATAATCACGCAGTACATAGAAAACCAGGAAGACCTCAAAAAAGCGCTGAAGAAAACATGCATTATATAATTGAGAAGGCAGCGAAACAATAAGAAGCGAAGCGAAAGTGACATATACAACCATATTCATGAGTTCTGCTACTGAAACAAAGCACAATGTAAACCTACACTTTTTAAGTTCATAGACAGGCTGCGCTGGCGTTTGTAATTTAGTGCCTGCCCATATAAGGCCGTCCGTCAGTGGCAATCCAATAGCAAACTGCCACGGGTAAATATTCACGGGTGAAGGACTGTGCTTATGGAGAGGAAGATGAGATGGTCAGGGTGGTGTTTGACACAAACTCAGCGAAACTGCGAGAGAAAGTTTTAAGTGCCAGGACTAAGGTAACATTAAATACAGCCATGGACATAGCAGGAGATGGCACCAGCACAGCTGGGAACCTTCGATGCATGTACACCGAGTGGCTCACGTGAACTGACGAGTGCACAGATAAAAGCAACAGTTCCAAAGAGCGCTGAACAAAACCGAATTACACAATTGAAAAGGCAGCAAAAATATGAAGCGTCTGATACATATAAGCATATTCATAAATCCAACTACTGCGGAAACAAAGCACACGTTGGAAAAAGTCAATGTCCCGCTAAAGGAAGACAGTGTAAAAACCCGTGCATGCAGTGTGTCAGGTCTCAGATAAAGAAGAAGACGAGCTGTTTATTGATGCAGTAAGAAACGAATCGATGAATGAAACCTGTCATCTTTACAACGATTGACAAACACGGAATGTAACTTGAACACAACACATCCTACAAATACGAACCTGATTGAAAGAAATAATGATAATCAAATCCTTGATGACAGCAACACTCAGTAACACTCACAAAACAAATACTGTATATTGACAGTCATGTTACGTTATTTTTAAAATGTTCCCTTTTCTTTTTCTAGCTTTTTTAACAAACTACTGTATACTGTATACTGTATATATATATATATCCCGATCTACATACTCGAATAATGGATACTTTATTCGCCATCAATGATTGTTTTGGTAAAGCCATACTCAGTGTATTCATTAGATGAACGGTAAAAAGTAAGAGCGAGGGAGGATGACTTATTGAGGCATGCAGGCTGTAGTGGCCAACTCTATCTGAATTGCGCGATCACATTTGAAAAAATATATCTTTTCAAGTTCTATTTAGTCCATATGTGTCAAACTCAAGGACAGCGGGCCACATCCGGCCCGGCGTGTAATTATATCCGCCCGCGAGATCATTTTATATACTGTATTATTGTTATTAAAGCCCGGGTATATGAAGCGCTGGTAACACAATAAACTACAGATCCCATAATGCAGCGCTTCAGCTGCCTTGCCGAACACTTACCGCGTTAATCAAGTCTACCTTATGATGCTGCAAGTTATTGCGAAGCTAGCTCACACGATGCTGAAGAGAAAAGTTGATTCTGAAAATAGAGCCTTTAAAACCGATGGGAGGCTGAGTATATGTTTACTGAACCCGTGTGTCTCATTTGTGGAGCTAATGTGGCTGTAATTACAGAATTTAATCTAAGACGGCACTATGAGACAAAACATCAGGGTAACCTGAATGCAATTCAGAAGATACAGAAAACAGCATAATTAAATAAGAATCTGACACTTCAGCGGACGCTTTAACCGTGCACAATCACAAAGTGATTTCAAGTGAAGCTGCTTTTATGGGAGACACAAATGCACCAGTTCACCTTGCCCCACTTTCCCTGTTGCCAAGTAATGTTAAACCAAGTCGTCACTACGGTGTTCCCAAAAAAAACGCACTTTGCTGATAAACTGAGCGCACTGCGCACTGAGTTTGCACGGCGCTTTGGTGACTTTGAAGAACAAAAAGTCCGTACATGCAGCTCGAACCTTGTGCATGTTTGGTAGCACATATCTGTGTGAGAAGCTCTTCTCAGTGATAAAGACTAACAAAACAGCACACAGGAGTCGCCTCACTGATGAGCACCTGCAATCCATCCTGAGAATCTCCACAACACAGAACCTCACACCAAACAGAAACGAACCTGTGGCCAAAATAAGATGCCAGGCGTCCAGCTCTAAAATGACATATGAGCAAAGACAACTGAATGATTTGATTTGTTATTGCTGAAAGGAACACATTTTATTTATATTTCCAGGTTTTGTTATGCAGCATGTTCATATTTCAATTTGTATAATTTTGACAGGATATATTTTTATGGAGAGCAAAATCTTTTGGGATATTTAAAATCTAAGTTTATTTTTTATATAAAATTACATAAGAGTAAAGAAATTTGAATGTTTGTTCTTTTAACGTTTACTTTATTTCTAACTTGTATAATTTAGACAGGATATATTTTTATGGAGAGCAAAATATTATAAGTTGTTTAAGGTTTGAGTTGATTTATTCACAAATAATATTCCTGTCTGTTTTTACCATTCCTACCAAAGATATTTCTGTCGACTAAATAAAAATTCCTTCTATTTAAAATTTAAATAGAACTTGAACAAATACGATAGTTCATAATATCCACGCAGACTTGCACGTAAGAGCGGGAGTCATCCGTTTTAACAAGCAGCGTATTGCACTGATACGAAATAGCTGTGTGTGTATATATGTAGATATGTATGTATATGTATATATATGTTTATATATGTGTGTGTGTATGTATGTATATATATATATGTATTTGTGTGTATATATGTGTGTGTATGTATGTGTGTATGTATTTATGAGTGTGTGTGTGTGTGTATATGTATGTGTATATATGTAGATATATATATATGTATGTATATATGTGTATATGTATAGATATGTATATATATATGTTTGTGTGTGTGTAAATATATATATATATGACAACAACACTCATCACTCACAACAGTGACAAAACAATTACATTGACAATCATGTTACGTTATTTTCAAAATGTTTCCTTTTCTTTTTCATTGCTTCTTTAACACACTACTTCTCCGCTGCGAAGCGCGGGTATTTTGCTAGTATGATATAAAGAACAAGCCATTCATCTGTCTAGTAAAACATGTGGCCTATATCCATGTGTTATGTAATCCGGTGTCGACAGCTCCAATCCTTTGAGGAGGTTATTGCTTTGCATTATACACCAGTGAAATGTCTGCTTGCACTTTGGTTGAGATTAGGTTTTGGGAGGGTTATCTGGCTCAACTCAAGTAAACCAAGGGAGGAAAACATGCAGTCCAATTGGCTGTTCAACAGAGCTGCTTAATTGTGGAGCTTCTATTCTAGAAGAGATATTGATCAGTCTTGAGGACTCCGATAGTATTTCTGTAATATATAAAGACAGTTTTAAAGTCCCTTCCTTTCAAAGATCCCAGAGTACAGTGGGAAAAGAATCTCTTACCATTTCAGTAAAGGAATTTAAGGAAGCATTGCACAGAATTAATTTTAGCTCCATATGCTCAAAGCATACAATTATTTAACTTAACATCTTTTATTGAGCATATCTGTCTCGTTTAAAATTGTCCAAAATATTTCCAGGACAAGATCCAACCTGCTAATGTTGCAATCGCGCTCCAGCCTCACTAGTCCACATATTTTGGGCCTGCACCAAATTAACATCATTCTGGACCAAAATCTTTAAATGCCTTTCAGACAGCCTTGGTGTCACAATCCCTCCTAATCCACTAACAGCTGTGTTTGGTGTACTTCCAGTGGACTTAAAGTGGAGAAGGACAAACTGTAATTTAATTTACATCACTATTGGCATGTAGACTTATCTTGCTCAACTGGGAGAATCCTAACCCACCTCTTAAGTTAGTGGATAACTAATGTTATATACTATTTGAAATTGGAAAAAAATCAAATTCTCATTTAGAGGATCTGTTCAAAACTTTTTTAAAACCTGGCAGGATCTAATCAGTAACATTATAGAATTACCATTTAAATTGGGGGAAAAGGATTTTTTTTTTTTTTTTTTTATATCCACTCTTAAAGTTTTACTCTGGCTTGTGACCTTGCTGTCTTTCTCATGGGTGAGGGTTGATTTGAATTTAGTTTTGTCAAGTTTGATTTACTTGTACGGAATGTTCCTTGCTTTTAATAACTTCAACAAATTGTTAAAAAAACAAATAGCTTGTTTTATTAAACGTGCATTTTGCTCTGTTAGCTTAAATATAAGAGCAATCAAAATCCCAATCAGCTGCACCCTACAAAACAGAACCAACTGTACCATCATCTTGTTTTCAGTCTAGTACTGACAGCAAGGTCTGTACGTCTCAAATCACTGTTTGGTATAGAAGCACTATCCATCACCACTGTCACTCGACTCCTTTTGCCTGGGCTGTACCCCACCCTTGCTTCTTATTCCTCCTAGCTATTCTTGCAGTAGCAAGACGCATCACAGTGCAAATGGGACCCACACAACATTGCCTCATACTTTGCAGAAGCACCTTGAATAAAAAAGTAAGAATGTTAGAAATAATGTAGCGAAGTGCAGGGCTAGTGTGTTTGCCTTGTAAGGATTTAAACTCCTTTTTGTGGCCGCTTTTATGGCTCGCTATACTGACAAGTGTCAGGAGGAATTTGGGTCAGTTATTACGACCACGATTAAGTGAGAATAACTGGCAAAGTAAAAAAGAAGGCAAGAGGGAGGCATGTCAAAGTGGTCTTGTTTTATTATTTGTAGATGTCCAACGGGCAGTGGCAGGATACAGTTTATATCACAGCATTCTGAATAAAAAGCCAGTCGGCATCTGTGGAATCACCCAGGAAAGTGGCTGTACAGTATTATGTCAGGGTCCAAACAATCTGCCTACTTATTTCTCTCTTTTACAGATGCTTCAATATTTTAACAAAGATATGGCCAATTTTTTTTTTAAATTACAACTCATTGTTTTAAGAATTTTGTGTCAAAATCAGTAGACACAAGTTGGAGAATAATTGTGGAACACAGTGTGTTGACAAACATTAATGAGACTTTTTAAAGTGGGGATTTTATAGTGTTACAATAAAAGAAAAAAACAATATCAAATAATAATAATAATCAAATAATTATGACGGTTATTTCCCATTTGCTTTAATGGGAAGATCTTAGCATTAAACAATTGGGGATCTTAAGCTTTAGAGTGAATGGGATCTAATTAGATGCAAAATGACACTTTTAGAGCATTTAGAAGCATAGTTGTAAGTACTGTATACTTGTAAATCAACATGCAGAACAGTATGATAGAAAAAAAGAAAAAAATGTAAGTGGTCTGGCTGTAAGGTAACAAGCTAACCATTCAAAATTCTGAAACTGCTGATCATGGAAGTGAAGTGCAAAACCACAAGTTTGCATTGCACGTCTGGAGTAACTCGATGCAAAATTTAGTGCAGGTTAAAAAAAATACCATTCTTTTACAATTGTCACTTTTGCCTTCAAGTAGTATCCTTTTTAAATTAGTTTAAATAATATTCAAATAGTAGCAGTCAGTCTGACAATGTGACGATTCAGGTCCTGCTCCATGCTCCCCTCTCTCATTTGTGAGCCTCTTGAACCTGACACCATTGGTAATGTAACCGGATGAACTGGACAATGAGGACACCAAATGAAACCAAAAAGTGTTCAAAACAAATAGTGCAGTATTCCAACAAACAATCAATAAATAAATAAATCCATAAAATCAGGTGAAAATGTGGAGGTTAAAAATAATTAAATTAATAAATCCAATTAAAATGATGTTAAAAACAATGGCTGGAAACAGTCCCCTTTTAAAAGCTTGGTACCTTCTTCCTAGTGTTGCCAGACGTCCCTTATATACGGGACATGTCCCATATTTGATCATTTTGTCCCCTGTCCCGTACTGACCTTTTCAGGGACACCCAAATGTCTCGTATTTAGTTCATTTTAAAATTTCGTAATAAAAATATATTTTTACTAACTTCTTATGGCACTTAGTTGTAACTGGTGCATGCTGATGTTTTCAGCTTGTTCATGGTTGGCTGAGGACAGTGACACTAGTACCATTTTGCTCTCCAGCTGCACTGCTGTGCAGTTCTGTATCAGCATTGCAACATACAGTTTCAACAAAGTGTGTTGTTACTACAGTGATCCCTCACTATATCGCGCTTCGACTTTCGCAGCTTCATTCCATCGCGGATTTTAAATGTAAGCATATCTAAATATATATCACAGATTTTTTGCTGGTTCGCGGATTTCTGCGGACAATGGGTCTTTTAATTTATGGTACATGCTTCCTCAGTTTGTTTGCCTAGTTGATTTCATACAAGGGACGCTATTGGTGGATGGCTGAGAAGCTACCCAATCAGAGCACGTATTACGTATTAAATAAAACTCCTCAATGATATACAATATACTTCCCGCGCGGTGCTTCGCACACTTAAAAGCTTTAACAGCCCGTATTGATTTTTGATTGTTTGCCTTTCTTTGTCTCTCTCACTCTCTCTGCTCCTTACGGAGGGGGTGTGAGCAGAGGGGCTGTTTGCACAGTGGCTGTTTGCTTAGAAGATATGGACGCTCCTTTAAAAAATGCTGAAAGACTACCTTCACATTGATCCCTTCATTGCGGCCGCTTTATTGCGGTGCTTCGCATACTTAAAAGCCCAACAGCCCTATTGATTTTTGATTGTTTGCTTTTCTCTCTCTCTCTCTCTCTCTGACATTCTCTGCTCCTAGCGTGCACTCCTTTGAAGAGGAAGATATGTTTGCATTCTTTTAATTGTGAGAAAGAACTGTCATCTCTGTCTTGTCATGGAGCACAGTTTAAACTTTTGACTAAAGGGTGTTATTTCATGTCTAGAGGGCTCTAATAATGTAAAAAAACGTATTTAGAAGGTCGTAAACAGGTTTTCTATGCTCTAATTGCGAAAATATTAGATTTATAAATAAAGAATCCTACTTCGTGGAAATTCATTTATCTGTCTGGAGCGGATTAACCGCGATAAACGAGGGTTTACTGTATAACTGTGCGGAGAATATTTATAAACAGTGTGGGAGAGTTTCTAAGGGCTTAAAATATATAAAAATAACTATACAAACATATGGTTTCTACTTCGTGGATTTTCACTTATCGCGGGGGGTTCTAGAACGCAACCCACATGATCGAGGAGGGTTTAATGTACTTGCCACGGCCCAGTTCTTTTCAAATTGCCTGTATTAAATAATTATAATATTTCTCTGTTGTCTGTATTAAATAAATATTTTCAAATGATTTCACTTTTACAGATTTTTTTTTAGCTTGTATTAAATAATTTTCTAACGATTTTACTTTTGTTTTCCTCATAACCCATTGAAATCCTAGCTTTATGTTTTTAACTTATGTCTCTACTTTTATATAATTTGGTCTGGGTGTATAGGGGGCATATATAAATTTATATATATATATATATATGTGTGTGTGTGTGTGTATGTATGTATGTATATGTATGTATGTATGTATGTATGTATGTATATGTATATATATATATATGTATGTATGTAGTAATATAGAGAGAGATTTTAAGAGTGTCCCGTATTTCTAATTTTCTAATCTGGCAACCCTACTTCTTCCTTCTATCGGGCGTCTCCCCTGCTTCTCCCATACTGGACCTGCAACAGGGGAGTCGCCCTATCTGCAAGTGCAGCTGCCTTCTACTCTAGTCCAGTAGCCTTCCATTCCCTGGCTACATAGAGCTCCAGCCGAGACTGAGACTTGTGTTCCCCAACGGCCAGGACACTTATGCTGGGGCTCAACTCTCTCAAGCCTCCCTGACTGCCGCTTCCTTCCATGGCGAGTTGTCCACTCAAACTGGTCAGTTGGAGCGACCGCTTCTTTCTGACCCCCCGAGTATCAGCCTAACACTCCTCTTCAGGGGTTGTCCTACAAGTTGCCTGCATCCACCAATGAGTCTACTCTTGCTCACTCCTGCACCGGCTCTTACGGCTTCCAGCCTTCCTCTACTTATTCTTAACCTCCTTTTTTACTTTTTATTACTACTTCCTCATTTGCGCTCATACATTTATAATGGGGATGTGGCACAGGTGCGGTGATTGGCAGCTCCCAACATCAATTATGGACATGGGCAATCAAACATCTGAGCACTTCAGTGTGGAAGCGCCCATGCCCATATCACCGCTAGGAACCGCTCTGGCCACACTACCACACCCCCTCTTTAACGCGTGACTGTGGCAAGTATTTACAGTCATATGGAAAAAGTTTGGGGACCCCTCTTAATTCTTTGGATTTTTGTTTATCATTGGCCGAGCTTTCAAAGTAGCAACTTCCTTTTAATATATGACATGCCTTATGGAAACAATAGTATTTCAGCAGTGACATTAAATTTATCAGATTAACATAAAATATGCAATATGCATCATAACATAATTAGACAGGTGCATACATTTGGGGCGCCCCAACAGAGATATTACATCAATACCTAGTTGAGCCTCCTTTTGCAAATATAACAGCCTCTAGATGCCTCCTATAGCTTTTGATGAGTGTCTGGATTCTGGATGGAGGTATTTCTGACCATTCTTCCATACAGAATCTCCAGTTCAGTTAAATTTGAAGGCTGCCCAGCATGGACGGCCTGCTTCAAATCATCCCATAGATTTTTGATGATATTCAAGTCAGGGGACTGTGACGGCCATTCCAGAACATCGTACTTCTCCCTCTGCATGAATGCCTTTGTAGACGTGTTACTAAATTCATTAATACTTTCTTTTCAAACCTGCTCAGTATTGTTCAGAATTATGGAGATGTGTAAGTTAAACAAATATCCTTAATGGTTATTTAAAGGCACTGCTTTAGTACATAACATAAAGAGATTTTGTATACCTGTAAATTATGACTCAAAACTAAATACAAATGTTCTAAGGGACTTTTTGATAGTTACTGATTATACAGTATAAATGGACTACTCCTACTACTCTTAGAAAATAAATATTCAGTATTAAAAAACTGAAGATACTTATTAACTTAACTGACAAGGTTTTAAAAAGTATATGATGTTTGTTCATTCATTTTTGAACCAGCCATCCTGTTTTTTTTTTTTTTTACTTGTGTAGATTGTTCATGCTAATTAGTATAAGTCTCATAAAAAGTATTGCTTGTGACTCTTGCAAATTCATACCATATCTTTTTGTAGAATGGTAGTATTCATCAAATTTCTATGGCATTCATTATCTTTGCTGCTAGCACTTAAAGAGTAAAGTGAGATATTGCATTTAGTGTGGAAATGACCCGGACCTCAGATTTTCCTTATCAAAATCAGTGTATTTCTTTTTATAGAAGGACCTCTTGATTAGTTTTATTCCATGTTTGCCTTTGCCTGCAATTCACAAGAATTTGGCAGTGATTGGTTTTCTCATAAATATTAATGTACATTTGTTTTGCTGTAGGGGTCACACAAGAGTATTAATAAGTCTTTACCATTTGATTAGATATGATTGCCTTAATTTTGCCAATATCATTTTAAACAATTTTGAAACAACATTGTATTAACAGAAGGGTCAGTTGATCATTGTGCATTTTTTCTGTAACTAGAGTTGTTTCCTTAATGAAAACACTGCAGGGTTTAAACAAATAACCATAAAGCTTCAGTTCCAAGAAATCTACAGAAACAAAAGGCAGTTGTTTTTGTTAAAATGAATTTGCAAGAAGCACATATCAAACGGGAAATGTATGTAGCCCACCAATAAATATTCAGAATTAAGAAATAAAAAATTAAAATGGCCAGTTTAGAATAATGAATTAGGTAAAAGGTAATTTGGTTTTTAATGTCCAGTGGACATTTATATAATCCAGCAACTCATTTTAGTAGTTAGATTTAGAGGTCATATACCAATTTAGGAAAATTACTTGTTTTGGAAGTCAGTCAGTCAGTCATCCAACCCGCTATATCCTAACTCAGGGTCACGGGGATCTGCTGGAGCCAATCCCAGCCAACACAGGGCGCAAGGCAGGAACAAATCCTGGACAGGGGCCAGCCCACCGCAAAGTCTGTTTTAAATTTAAAGACTTAGGCAGCAACAGATTTATTTGCTACTTCTTAGAAAGGTACCTTACTATTTACACATGTCTATTCAAGCTCAAATGATTATAGGGAAAACTGCTGTAAGTATTTAGGCCAAAACTGAAAAGAATGAATATAGCTTGTTCTCAACCTTACTTTTTGTAAAAAATGATTGATTTGTATGGAATGATTGCAATAAAATTAATAAAATTAAAAAAAAAAAAAAAGAATTAATATAGCTTTGCGTTGGACTAGCTGGACTGTAACACTGCTTTGTGATTTGATTATAATTTAGAAAAAAGCAGAAGTAATACTATGAAGTGTATTTGAATAGAGCTTTTATAAAAAGAGGACTACCAAATATAAGTGGAACTTATTTATTGCCAAAGCCATACATTAGCCAGTGATTAATAAATTATCAGCTATAGAACTGTACATCCACTGTGGTTTTTCCAGTCTGGACATATGTACATGTGGAATAAGGGTCTGGAATGTATAAGTCTACTTCTTCAGACTATTTAATATTGAAGTATTGCTTTTTATCTGATACTGAGGGAATACATTTTAAGTGTACTAGTTACAAATTGCAAATAAAACTTTGGACTTGAAACTCATTTTGTTGACCTCATTCTTTTGAAGCTCCTTAGGTAAAGAAAAAGGAAAGGATATTATTTGACAAAAAATTAATTGGTACTTTACTATAGTGTGAATAGGAAGCTGGTGATATATTAAGCCCTTAAATAGTAGGGTTAAAAAAAACTTGCCAAAGTTGCTGCTTTTACTTCAAGAGGGAAAGAAAGGTGTTAATACAATCTATGCTTGACATCTGTCTGCTTTAAAGTGGTTCTCATTCTATGGTGCAGAATATTATATTATTTGGAAAATTGTATAATGTGGTTTATTTTGTAGAAATGTGACATGTTGGTAATGTGGTTGGAACTGTTGTCTTATAGCTCCAATACTAGGTTCTAATTCTTACCAGGATGCTTTTGAGGAATATAACTTAAATTGTTTCTATGTTTAACGGTGCTGTGTCAAGAACATTTAGGATCTTTCTTTCTTTCTTTCTTTCTTAACCTCATGTGATCTTCCAGTTTTGTGACACACGGTAATTTTTTAAAGAAACTGATACTGTTAATCAACTGAATAGGCAAAGAACCTTTAAATTTTAAAATGTCCAATAATAAATGCCTTTTTCCTATACTTTAAACTCTGTCATCCATTATGAGTAAGAGACTCCAAATGGAGCCCCTCTTATCACACATCAATAAACGTTTTTAGAATTAACATATTTTGGGAAGTATATGTTTATGCAAGAACTAGACACTGGAAATGATGGGCACTTTTAAAAGTACAAGATATTGTAGTTGAAAGGAGCTCTGTGGTCATCTTCATACCTTGACCGTACATTGTAGTGTAATATTAGGTCAATAGAAAATGAAGAGCTATCAATTGTTAAGTGCTATTGTTTTTCCTTATGTTTATGCTTTTTCGTTTGCTCATTCTCAGACTTTTTATGTTGCAGGTTACAGGACACCATAAACTTATCACTTCAGAATCAGGCACAAGTCTATAATGAATTGTCTGTGTAATGTCAGTTTATTAATCATCACAGAGACACAAAGTAACACACAGGCTACAGTATATGAATTTACTAGTCAGCCTAACCTGCATGTTTTCAGAATATAGCAGGAAGTCAAATTCCCCAGACTTAAACTACAGCTGAGAAAGCCAGGGACAGGACTAGAATCTAGGAGACTCGAGCCTAGAAGCAGCTACACTAAGAATTTTGCTGCCATGCAGGAGGTGTTGCCATACATGCAGTTCATCTAGCCTCTCTGATGTAAAGTATGCTTTCTGAAAATTACTTAAATTGAAGTATAGAGTCTCCAATAAATTGGCAACTAAAAAACTGTACAAGCATTAGTGAGTGCAAGGCGATTGTTCCTTCCTGCCATGTATCTGATGCTTCTAGGATAGACTGTAATATTCATGACCCTGAGCTGTATGAAGCACACACAGACAATAAAGAATTGTTGGGTTAATGTACTGTCTGTGTCAATGTAATGGCACAATTCTTCAATTTACGGCTGACTTACAGCTTCCTGTAAAGGTTCAGCTCCTCAAACTGTCTTGGTGAACTTCCTGTTTATACTCCATTTTCCTGCCACATCCCAAAGTTGTGCATGCTATGTTGTTAAATCTAAACTGGTCTGCTATGAGTAGCTATGCTTGAGAGTGCTATATAATTTAATGTTCCATTGATCCATCTTAATGAATGAATGAGAATGCTGTCAGCATTTACTATGACATACACACATAGAGTGTTGTTCTTTGTAATGGTTTTCACTTCTTTGCAAACTATAGTACAGTATAATTATGCTCGGTGTCAAAGAAGGTATAAAACATAAAGGTTAGTTGCCTCACCTTGAACTGTTGTTTGTGCATTGATGCATTTCTGTGTATATATAAATCATAGGATGTAGGATGCTTAGAATGAATTCATTTAACCCTGCTCTTTACAACATAAAACATAAATGGAAAACAAAACCATCTTGCTCCTACGTTTCTTACTTTTTTAGTCTCTGTTTAGAATATGTAAGACAGGACTGCGATTTCACCTAATACATGATTCAGTATCAGCCTGCAGTGGAGTGGCGCCCTGTCCAGGTTTTGTTCCTGGTTTGTGCCAAATGACTGCTGGAATATGTACTAGTTACCATGTGAACCTGCATTGAATAAGCTGGTAGGAAGATAGATGGACGAATGGATTATTCAGCATAGTGAAACTAGATAAAGAAAGTTGTAACTGAATTCCCCCCATGCCTATATGTTATTTCTGTTAAAGCTTGTCATATCAAGTGCTTTCTTTCTTTATTTAGGCTTAGGCTTGTTTTATCACCTATCTAATATAAAATTCAACTTGTATATACTTATGCTTATTAAAGTTTGCTTGATGTGCATTAATGTATTAAAAGTTCTTGCACTTAAATAACAAGGTTGAAAGTAAAATTGTTACAAAGGAATATTGTCCATTCACACACGCATCTGTTTGAATATTGTCAATTCACACACACAAAAAGCTTTTTAAGTGCAATCAAACTGATTTAAGACATTTGAAGCTTTTGTTATTTTTTCTGTTAGCCACCAGGCAAGACCAAATCCACTATGAGTGAGATGACATCACAATTTCTTTTCTTTTCAGTCTTTATCTTTCTTATTTAATTAAAGATACCCATAAAAAATGTAAAAGAAAATTTTAACTTGAGGTCTCTAGTGATAAATCTAAATTAAAGCAGATTATAAAAAATACAAAAGTTTAATATGATTGGTCTTGTGTAATTAAAAGAAATCTTCCTCTTTCAGCATATCTGATTGAAAAAGACGCCTGGTCTCATTCTGGTAATGGAAATAATACAGATTTTATTCTCTTGATGACAATTTGTTGCTCAGTGGATTAAATTGAAAAGAGTTTTCAAAGACTTGCTAGCTTTGATTTAGTCATATAGTTTGTTATACCCCTTATTTAAAGAATAAGTAAAACTAGAATAAACCTTTATATTATGCAAAATATTTAATTTTTGAATATCCATCTACTTTTACTTCAAGGTGAATTCTCATGAAATCCCATATGAGCAATCCTCCTTGGTCTAACCAAGATGCAGATATTGTTCACACTAATTAAATTAATCCCACCCTGAATTCATTTTATTGTAATCCAACCTCAGATAATCTAATTGTACCATCAATTGCAGAGGTTTACTTTAAACACTTCCATAATAAAACTGTACAGTGATAGTGATTTCAAACCTTCTCATGCGAGGACCAAACAGACAGATGGTACCACAAAATGAAAGACCAGAATGGTAAATACAGAAGAATTTTTTACTCTGACATTAACCTAGTCTAACTGTCATCCTTGTTACATTGGTAATCAACTCAAATATCAAGCCAAAAAGCTCGATACAGCACTACTTGTACTTATTTGAACGCATTGTTTAATGCTGTGTTGTTTTTCTGTACTCGGTAAATATCTTTTGTTGTACTGTTACTTAGAGAGTGCTGTGGCAGTGTAGTGGCTATAGCACTGTTGCTTTACTGCTTTAGAATTTTTCATTCATAGTACATTAAGAATTGTTTCATTTTGATTGCTTTGTTTTAATTTAGTATTGTGTTTTGTAAGTAGTTTTCATGTTACATTTTGTTTCTTATTCTGTATTGTATGCGCAGCTGCTTTTATTCAAAATTACCAAAGTTCTGCAGCTTTAGTTTGCTTCATGGGATTCAGCAATAGCTTGACGTGTTGAAATGAGTGCACAGACAAAATATCTTCATTTTTCAAAACTTTAGTAAAAATTTAAAGTAAAATAGTTCACACAAGAAATAGAGAAAAAAATATTGATATAGCAAAAAAGTTTTGTTTAAAACTTATATATCTTGTTTCATTCTTTAAGTTTGCTTATACAGCTGAATCATTTGTAAAAGTTCAGAAAACTCTATGCATATCCGATTTGCAAACTGCAAAATGGGTCTTTCAGTCCATGAGACAAATTCCAAACACACACTGAACACACTGTATTGCAGATATAGCAAGAACTTTCTATCTCATGTTAACTTACGGGGTAGAAGACTATACCATATTCTAATAGCTGCTCTTCTGTAGGAGTTAAGCAAACACTATATGGATTTAACTTTAAACATTAACTTTCTAAGATTGGCTCTTACAGAATGTTTTCATAGTATACTTTGCATTGTTTTTGAAACTTGTTTTATATTATGCTGATTTTATGTGCAGGTAATAGTTATTAGTAGTGCTGCCTCTTGGAGACAGTGTCCTTGGTGCAAATCCATAACTTGTCACTGTAAACAGAGTTTGTAGCTTCTGAACAAAATCATTAATTTTAAGAATCAGAATCACTTTTATTCACCAGTACTTAATGAACAAGTTTTTAATTTGGAAGCTTTGGAACTGCTTATATCAGAAAATAACATCAGATACAAATAACATAAGTTAGACAGCATTCATTAAGACAGTTGCAGAGTACTGCAATTATGAAGATGATGTGCAAATGAAAGTACTGTATGTGGCATGTGTAGAGTGTATACACGCACACAAATACGTATGCATACACACACACACTTACACTGTCATATATGAAAGAACACAAACATAAGCAAGGAAGGCAGACTAAATTGCTGGCTTGTGAGGGCAAGTTTTTGGAGCAAGTGATCACCTGGGTGAGATGAGTCAGTGGTAATCCTTTTGACATGGCTTATGACACAAGGTACATGTTGGTTTACAAAGATGGAAGAGCATGGTGAAATATTTTCGCAGCAGATATCAGAACATGTTGTTATAATTTATTTTTGGAGTGGACCATTGCTGAATCAAAGCAAACATCAGTGGAGGATGTAATCACACTATAAATTAATGATTTGTTGAAATGTACTAGGATGGGCAGAAAAACAAAGGAATTGGATATTGACTTTTGTTTCACCAAAGGGCTTCTATGTCTGGTTACCATTCAAAGAGTGGATGTAGCACTGGTAACACTCCTACACGGACTTGGGGGTTCACATCAGTGACAGGCTGGACTGGCCTCATTACACAGAGGAGCTGCATAAGAAAGGGCAGAGGAGGCTCTTTTTTCTTAGGAAACTCCACCTTTAATGTGGGTAATGACATTGTTCACATCATCTATGATGACCTTTGATGATCTTCTACAACTCAATAATGGCCAGTGTGACTTTCTTCACTGTTGTGTGCCGGGCTGGTAACATCACTTAATGAGAGGCCCAAAAAATCAACAAGCTAATTATAAGGGCAGGCTCAGTTATAAGTCATTATGAACAATGCCACACATCCACATTCTGACAC
This sequence comes from Polypterus senegalus, assembly GCF_016835505.1. Lineage (NCBI taxonomy): Eukaryota > Metazoa > Chordata > Cladistia > Polypteriformes > Polypteridae > Polypterus > Polypterus senegalus. Next base: position 3,945,972 of record NC_053161.1, read on the forward strand.
ACTAAAACAGAGGCCTTTCATCCAACATATTATTCAGCAGTAGTGTGTCCAGAAATGCTATTGGGGTTCCTTTAAACCAATGGTAATATGCCGTTATAATGCCTCAGTGTTTATGTAACTGCAGCCGGGCAGTTTGTCTTTTGAGTTTTCTCTCATTTTTAGTCATTCTGCTGTGTGTTCAGACCATAGTGTATGCATGTGTATTAATAATTGAATGATCTTCTGTAAAAAAACAAACTTCTGTCTGTCTGTCTGTCTGTCTAATTTATTAGTGTATAGAAAGTACATCAGCTTCTTAGTGATGGAAGTCCTGTTAATGTCCCGGCTGAAAGGGTTTGTGATGGTTGTGCCCAAAAAGTTGAGGTTTTCCATCATATTGGACTTTAGAATAATTAATTTCTAGAAGCAGAGATTGTAACTACTTTTCGGAAAGTCCATTACCATTTCCACAGTCTTAATGATGTTGAGTATCAAGTTCTTTTGTTAAAAATAGTTTCTTTCTGCTAGCCAAAGTTAAGCCCTATCTTTCTTTTAATGATTTCAAAAAAGTAATTCATGCTTTTATCTCCTATTTAGACTATTGCAATTCCCGTACATGGGTGTGTATCAATTGTCTCTTCAATAGCTTCAGTTGTTCCAAAATGCTGCTGCTTGTCTTTTAATTGGGAGAAGAAAGTATGATCATATATTGCCTATTTTAGCCTCACTCCATTGGCTTCCAATAAAATTTTAAACATTTAGTGTTTTTTTTAATACTTTGAATTGGTTAGCGCCCTTATATCTTGCATAGATTTTGCATTTTCATAATGCAATTAGTGCACTTAGGTCAGCCAACCTGATTTTGCTGTCTTCACCGGGTTACTACCCTTATTCTGGCTTTCTGTGTGCATGTAAATGCACTGATTGTTATAAATTACAATAGCTTTTTTGGGAATGTACACCTCTTCAGATGCTGATATAAAATGTTACAGTGTCTGTCAGCTCACAAATGTTATCACAAGCATCTTTAAAGACATTCCCATCAGTACCATTCAAACAGTCTTGCAATTATTCAGCTGCCTCAGCAGGCCATGAACTTACAGATTCTCTCAGTGGGTCGCTCAGTTTGCTTTTTACTTTTGCTTATAAGTGGGTAACACCTGTAGCATTCAGGTCAGGTCAGTTTGGGGAGCATGCACTGGTTCAGTGCGTTGCCACACCCAGCACACGACAAAACAGCTTGGGATCCTGATTGGCAACAAGGCAGACACACTGTCCAGTCCCACGCTCTTGAAATGACCATCTATCTGCTGCAGGCAGGTGTTATGTGGGCCTCCCTTTGGCCTGGTCCATCCGCTCGGCCCCTTGACATGAAGATTATGTGAGCCGGATCACATCACATGGCCGTACTGCCATAAGTGATGCTCCCTGCAGGTAATGTGCCTCTTTCAGGACTCCGTGAGCAACCGCTCATTCGTCAAAAAGTCAAACCAGCAGTACCCAAGTATTCTCTGAAGATACACAGTACCAAAGGAGTTCAGTCTTCGTCTCAGGTCACTGGATAGAATCCATGTTTCACAACCATATAGCAAGACAGGAAGCACCCGGACTCTAAAGACTTGGACCTTCGTCCATTTGCATAGATATCGGGAGTGCCACACACATCTTTCCTGCAACCTCATGACCCCCCATGCTCTCCCAGTCCATCTATTGACTTCATAGGAAGAACCACCAGAGGCATGAATGTCACTGCTGAGGTAAGCAAGCCTCTCGACAAGGTCAACACTCTCTCCGCAGACAGACACACTGCTGGTAGCTGTGCCCAAGAGGTTGTTAAAGGCCTAGATCTTGGTTTTTACCTGGTTTGAAATCCATATAACCGTGTCATTCTCCGTGGGCGCGAGTGCAGACCGCGGGGAGTTAATGAGGTAGTTGGAGCGAGTTGCATCTGCATGTGTGGGTATGATTGTTCTTGATTGCTTCACTGGCTTCCTGTGGCGTGTGATTGAGGCGCTGCACCCATGGAGGCACGGGCGGATGTGTATATATATGGGTAGGCACCAGGAAAGGGGGAATGAATAGATCAATTGAGGTGAAGAAAAGAAAAGAGGTTAAAGAAAGTGAAAGAACTGGAAAGGCAGTCTTAGCAGGAGGATCGGGCCACCTGAAAGGAGGAGACAGCATGAGCCGGGGCCCCGTGAAGGAGCATTTGGTTGTGGCGCTCTAGGGGCTAGTTCACTCCACTGAATGTTTGGTCAGAGTGGGGTGAGCAAGGCAGGTGTCCTCCCGTGGGATCTGAGGAGTGACTACATGAGCACAAAAGAAGGGAGGAGAGCCGACCTCGGACTGTCTGGCAGTGATGTCCGTAAGGAAGCCAAGACGGAGGTTGGCCGAATGGAGCTCGTTATTGTTGGGGGGTCTCCACCGGTTGCAAGAGTTATGGGTGAGCTGGGGAGAAAGAGAGAAGGAGGTGCGCTAGGATCATGAAGAGTGAGACTGCATTTTTAACCTCAGATTTTAAAGGATTTATTTATTGTTTTTATCCCCACTGAACACTTGATTTTATGGATTATTTATGGAAACTGTGGAGCACTGCACTTTGGACACTGTTTTGTTGGTTTTAAAATAAAAGCACTTTTGCACTATCCCCTGGCTTCCTTAGAGAATTGTCTTCATTTGTCAGCTCCTCTCGGTGACGTTACAGACGGTGTCGGGTTTTAGAGCTCCCAGCAGATGGATGGGAGCTCGAAGCTAACCCGCATCGTCACAGTTAGGTTCATGGGCTACTCTAAATTGTCCTTGTGTGATAGAAGTTATACCTGTAGTTGTAGTAGTTACAGAAGCAGTAGTGTGGACACTGTGTGTGGCCTATGAAGTCTGTGACTAATTCTAGTTCAGATTTTCTCAGCATATTGTTTTTGAAACATACAGTATACCCAAACAGTTAAAAATCTCTTGAACTTTCAAGGTAAAATAGATGGCTGTTTGTGACCATGATGAAGAACAGTTCAGAAACTTTGCCAATAAATTAGTGTCAGAAATTTTTTTCTTTAAAATGTGCATATATTAAAACCATGAGGTTGTTTTAGTGTAATGCACTGTAAATATGAGTACATGAGTACACATACAGTAAGGAGCAACGCTTACACAATTTCTTTCCCCTTATTTTAATTTTTAGATTAGCGATTTTTTTGCTTTTTTCTTCTTTTGTGGTTGACATACCTTAAGCAGCAAGAAAAGTGAGTTTCTGTACAGGTGTCTTGTGTGTGCATGCACTCTTCCACCATTTGACTAACTTGTAATGGTGCTGCCAGGTGTGGCTAATGGATGAACAAAAGGGGAAAATATAAGAAATTTACAAGTCGAAGTGACTCTTCTCTTGGTAAATTTTAAACAATAAACTAATCTAAAATTGAAGTTACACAGAGTGTGTCTCTTTTTTAAGATAGAAGAGTTTACTAAATTGCAAATGTGTTTCAAAGTGAAATTTTAAATATTTGTACAGCATGCTGTATTCAACATAGTGCAGTGAGAATGGAACTTTCATGACAAGTTTCCTTGAATGATAATTGTGCCAAATTTGAATAAAATTGGTCCAATGGGAGGTGAGTTGTTTCATGCAGACTGAGCAATGGAAACGGAGACAGATGATTGCAGTGGGTACTTTTTACAACATATTCAAGCAGACATAAAAATGGCTAATTAAAATGATGGCTCTCTAGCTTCATTAATTTGTATTTTGTTATGGTGCATAGGAATTTGCTTAGTATGATGAATACTCATGAGATATGTTACATACTAAGATTATATTATTGATTGCCTTTAAGCACCGTATTCTAGCTAAAGATGCCTCTCACTATGCAGTGCTGATATGGAATAATATACAGTAGAGTCTCGCTTATCCGACATAAACGAACCGGCAGAACGTCGGATAAGCGAAAATGTTGGATAATGACAGGTGTTAAGAAAAAGCCTATTAAACGTCAAACTATGTTATAATTTTACACACTATGAACCTAATAGTCATGTTTTACAACAAAACAGAATAAATTAACTGAAAAAATGAACTTAGTTACAGAATTGTCTGGAGTTAAATGCAGTATGTACTGTACTTAAAGTTCAGTCCTGTGATGATTTAAAGACATTTTTTATCGTAGTCTGCTTTCCTGACGAGTGCCGTTTCTTCGCTGTCAAGTCTCGTCATCTTTGTAGCATCATTATGTCGATTCCTGTAGCTTCTTCTTGTTGCTCAATGTAATTAATTGCAGTTTCTAGAGCGTTAACTCCGTCACTCATATAGTCAACATCCGTACGAGCGTATACTGTTTACTACAGCATTGTGACTGTGTGTGTGTGTTTGTGCTGTGACGTGCAAATCCCCGTCTTGCACCCGAAAACTCGAAGCTGAGTCTCAGTACTTTTAGCAAAACCAGGTTTATTCAGCTTGAAACAGCAACAGCACGGTTATTTATTTTAGCGGGATCTGCCTCTTATACACAGACACGGCAGTCAGGCAGGGTCGGGGGTGAAAGCAACACTGTGCCCTGCGCATTTATAATGTTCCTTGTATCACCCATCGATGGCAGGCGCTTATAGCATGTCCGCAATCTTTTCGGATTGGCCCTTATGGCGAACTGCTACAGCGCTGGGAGACTGCGATTGCTTTGGGGCGCTCTTCCACGTGTCGTCCAGTTGGGTGGAGTCCCACAAGAGTTCAGAAACTCACTCACACCAGCCATGATTCTTTTCAAAGGTAAAGTGCAGGTTTATTTGCTTTATTTATTTTTACTTTATATTATGTATTAATCATTTTTATTTGAATAGTTTTTGATTGTGGAACAAATCATCTGAGTTTCTGTTATTTCTTGTGGGGAAGTTCGCATTGATATACTGTATGAGTGCTTTGGACTGTGTGCACATTTCCAGAACGAATTATGCTCGCAAACCGAGGTTCCACTGTAATTCGCTGCGATAGTCGGGAGCAACAAAAAATAGACTATGCTCACGCTCGCAACTTGCAGTTCTTGTTGCCGATTGATGCTTTTTTTTTTTTTGCGGTGGGACGTCGGATAATACGGAATGTTGGATAAGCGAGACTCTACCGTAATGATTTTTACCTCTAAAGGTACTAAAATAAAGTAAAGCTAAACCTTAAGTAATATTGGCAGTAACTCAAGAAAAAAAAAAAGTGATTTCATTATATTGGTGTTTGGCTGCCACTAATCTACTTTTTAGCCTTAACTTCATTTTATTTTACTTTAAAGACTTCCACTCGTGGAATCATACGGCTTACACTTCTGTAATGACAATTAAATCTTGGTACAAATCAATGTTTCAAGCACAGAGGAACATTTTGCTTCTATTTGTGAAAAATGCCTGCAGTCGTTACAGTAATGCACAAAATTGGTTGACAAAACAAGTTAATCAATATTTGTGTTTTTTCTTTTTTTTCTTTTGAAAGGCAAGTATGAACTAAGTGGTCCACTGGAGCACTCAAGTGATAGATATACTAATGAACGGTCTACCTGTCTCTACTGGTGTCTGCCAAGGGCCATCAGAACCTTCAGCCTAGTAGGATGACCCCACCATCTACAATGTGAATGATCAATTTTTTGACATTGTTCAGGCTCTGTTTATGTACTTCATGATGGTAGTGATGTCATTGCCATTCAGTTCTCCGAGAATGTGCCTCTGTTTAAGTCTCCTATAAGTCTTTTGTTTTCAATGAATGGTGATCTCTGCTCGTCCTACATCAGCAAAGCAGTGAGTGTTACTTGAACTTTTAATAGTAAATGATCATGTATGAGTAAAAGTGTGAGTGTTTGCGTTACTAGATCCTCAGGGTTGTTCAGTACATTAAACTCAGTTCTTTGACCCCATATAATCTTTAATTGAATTAAATGGGTCTGAAAAGGTAATGTTGTGTTGATTGATTTAACGATTATACACGCTCACCGACTGCATATGTTGTGGGTTGCAGTGTCTCAGAATGCAGATGGCGTTGACTTCACGTTCATCATTTATACTGGACTTGGGCGCCTATTTCTTCTGCTGACCCATTTACCATTGCTGAAGAGATTTATTTTTGGAATCTGGGTGAACTTAAGCAAATTTCCACCTATATATAGAAAGAAAGATCATTCTTTACTCCAAACACAGAGAATTATTGGAATTAAGAAAATACATGAATTTCTTAATTTAGGGATACAGTGATCCTAATAGTATCAGTGTCAGTCCTTGAAGTGACACCAGCTCATCGCAGAGCACACTATGACATGCTTCCAGATCCTTAAACATACAGTGGTGTGAAAAACTATTTGCCCCCTTCCTGATTTCTTATTCTTTTGCATGTTTGTCACACAAAATGTTTCTGATCATCAAACACATTTAACCATTAGTCAAATATAACACAAGTAAACACAAAATGCAGTTTTTAAATGATGGTTTTTCTTATTTAGGGAGAAAAAAACATCCAAACCTACATGGCCCTGTGTGAAAAAGTAATTGCCCCCTGAACCTAATAACTGGTTGGGCCACCCTTAGCAGCAATAACTGCAATCAAGCGCTTGCGATAACTTGCAATGAGTCTTTACAGCCCTGGAGGAATTTTGGCCCACTCATCTTTGCAGAATTGTTGTAATTCAGCTTTATTTGAGAGTTTTCTAGCATGAACCGCCTTTTTAAGGTCATGCCATAGCATCTCAATTGGATTCAGGTGAGGACTTTGACTAGGCCACTCCAAAGTCTTCATTTTGTTTTTCTTCAGCCATTCAGAGGTGGATTTGCTGGTGTGTTTTGGGTCATTGTCCTGTTGCAGCAACCAAGATCGCTTCAGCTTGAGTTGACAAACAGATGGCCGGACATTCTCCTTCAGGATTTTTTGGTAGACAGTAGAATTCATGGTTCCATCTATCACAGCAAGCCTTCCAGGTCCTGAAGCAGCAAAACAACCCCAGACCATCACACTACCACCACCATATTTTACTGTTGGTATGATGTTCTTTTTCTGAAATGCTGTGTTCCTTTTACGCCAGATGTAACGGGACATTTGCCTTCCAAAAAGTTCAACTTTTGTCTCATCAGTCCACAAGGTATTTTCCCAAAAGTCTTGGCAATCATTGAGATGTTTCTTATCAAAATTGAGACGAGCCCTAATGTTGTTTTTGCTTAACAGTGGTTTGCGTCTTGGAAATCTGCCATGCAGGCCGTTTTTGCCCAGTCTCTTTCTTATGGTGGAGTCATGAACACTGACGTTAATTGAGGCAAGTGAGGCCTGCAGTTCTTTAGATGTTGTCCTGGGGTCTTTTGTGACCTCTCGGATGAGTCGTCTCTGCGCTCCTGGGGTAATTTTGGTCGGCCTTCCACTCCTGGGAAGGTTCACCACTGTTCCATGTTTTTGCCATTTGTGGATAATGGCTCTCACTGTGGTTCGCTGGAGTCCCAAAGCTTTAGAAATGGCTTTATAACCTTTACCAGACTGATAGATCTCAATTACTTCTGTTCTTATTTGTTCCTGAATTTCTTTGGATCTTGGCATGATGTCTAGCTTTTGAGGTGCTTTTGGTCTACATCTCTGTGTCAGGCAGCTCCTATTTAAGTGATTTCTTGATTGAAACAGGTGTGGTAGTAATCAGGCCTGGGGGTGGTTACGGAAATTGAACCCAGGTGTGATACACCACAGTTAGGTTATTTTTTAACAAGGGGCAATTACTTTTCACACAGGGCCATGTAGGTTTGGATTTTTTCTCCCTAAATAATAAAAACCATTATTTAAAACTGCATTTTGTGTTTACTTGTGTTACATTTGACTAATGGTTAAATGTGTTTGATGATCAGAAACATTTTGTGTGACAAACATGCAAACATGCAGACTGGGAACAGAATCTCCCTAGAGATGTGAAACCACTGAGGCACCTCACCAACTAAAAAAGTTTATTGTTAATTAAATTGAAAGTTTCCTCCAGTGGCAACACCTTCCATCCCATACTTGGCTATTGCATGCTAGAGAATTCTGCTGCTCCCCTGTGTTTCACACATTGCTTGGCAGTGTTCAGTTTTCACCTGCTTGGCAGAGACAAGGTGACCCTCAGATGAAAGGAAAGGGAATGGTGCCAGAGCTTGTGCTTGAGTGTTCCAAGATCGTCAACAGATGTAGGTCGCATGCATGCGTTTGTGAAATCGTCAGCGCTACCACCTGCCAGCATCACCCCACAGGTGCAGTAGTTTGGCATTGCTTTCCAGTGGAGAAAAAGTAGAAACAGTGTTACCATTTGAAAGAGAGAAATAAAGAAAGATTTGTTAGTTTGGTTTTAGGCCCACCAGTGTTCCCACTTGGTAAAGCATGTCTCAAGGGCATGTAAAACACTCATCTTTAGATTTGTTTTTGTTTTATAGAGCATTTTTCATAGTAAAGGCCCTTTGTGCAGGATCAGTTTCTATGCTATAGCTGATAGCCTTTTCTTATGACCTGGAACTGGATTAAGTAGCTTTGCTAATTGATGAGTGGCTGGGTGAATGGATTTGGAAAAGGAATGAGAGGTTTTCAAAGAGAAAATTACTGCAAAACACTTTAAAGAGAAATATATTTAGGTTAGTAGAAGCACAAACTGATTTTATTACATTCAAAAAAGGAATCCTTAATTAACAATATAATACCATCAATTTACCAGGCTTTAGTTTCTGTACCACATTTCATTGTGAGTAGGAGCACATTGTGTTTTATAGAGTAGTTAATATTATTCCATGGTAGAAACAGACAATGTATAATAACTCAGAGTCAAGCAATACGCCTTTGTCTGCCATGTAAAAAGAAAATATTGGTTACTTTTACGCCAGGATGACATCTTTCATTAGGTTAATTGCAACAGTGCCACTACAGTGAGTCCACAAAACATCACATCAGGTTAGCCCTTGACATTAAGAGGAAGTCGTTAACAATTAAAGTATCTATTATAAGCACATGTCAACAGTCTGCATGTTAGAAAATATACAGTATTACACGCTTTAACATAATATAAAACATAGGAAAATGTTGTGTTTTTTATAAACTTTCAGCACAGTTAACAAAATGTTAAACTGTTAATATCTGGTTTATAATGATCGCTAAACTTAAGTGTGACTGGGGCAGCATGTGAACTGGCAGCACAGGGCTATGACAGTAATGAAAGTCTATGAAATTTGGATGTGGATGAAGATGGCTCAGCTTCTGCTTTTCAGTGCTTTAGATGAGCATTTATTCTTCTCTGCTATATAGAGTTTAAAACTACATTTTAAGCAGTGTAACGTTGAAAATATGTATACCGTATAAGCTTAACAGTTTAGACAGTTGTTCATCTTATAGTGTGTTTTACTGAATTCTTATGTGTAAAACTAAAGTACTTCATGACAACATTAAATATTAAAGGAGCTCTATAAAAGAAGTTTGAGGAAGACTGATTAGTTTCGAAAGCCCAGGAAATGTGGGACACCAAGTGTTTACTTTTTGCTTAGACTATGAAAATCATTGTCAGCAGATGTATTCTCTTGTTTCAGGCCACCTCTGCTAATTCTAAATATGTAATTTTCTTTATTTCAGTAATTACAGTGCCCTGGTTGGAGTCTGGATCTATGGCTTTTTTGTCATGGTTCTACTTGCCCTGGACTTCCTGTACTACTCTGCCATGAACTATGAACTTTGCAGATTTTATTTGGCCAAGTGGGGATTTCGTGGTCAATGGCTTCAGCAAGGACAGAGCCAATGGAACAGTCCCCTGGAAGGTGGGGGTCCACAACCACCCCAGCCTCCTCCTATCCCACAGGCCATGCACAATTTGAAGACGGAGACACAGGCCTCAGCCTTGATGTCTTTCCAGAGCTCCACAGCTTGGTAAGCAGAAATTTTAAACCTCTTTTTTTAGTGTTTTTATTTAAAGTATCAGAGTAGGAAAAGTGAAGTGGCAATGATCCATATTGACTTCTCCATCTGATACACATTAGGTGATCTATGATTCCAAATAATAACAAAATAGCGAGTCATTGGGCAGGAATTTTCTAATGATCAGCTATTGCTCCAAGGAAATTTAAACTATAGACTTTCTTAAATATTTTGTTTTAATTTAAAAACCAGATATTTACAGTAAGCATTTATTGTTTTGTTTTTAAAAAGTTACTTGAAAAAAGCCCTCTCAGTGAACCCAGACACCACAAATTCCAGTAATAAACTATTTGGTCCTCTTCCATGATGCAACCAGTATCATAGCACGCGATGCCTTACCAGTAGACCTGCAAGCAGTCTTTACTGGTGGACCATTGAATTGTTAACAGTCATCTATTTGACATTTTACCAAAACTACATTAGATACCGATTAGTTTGCTCTACCCATGCGATGTTCCTGCCTCTCAGGAGCTAAGATCCTTGTACAGCTTGAGTTTGACATGTTCTCTCTCACACATGCTGTATGTGTTCTGTATAAATGCTATTTTTGATTTTAGTTAGTTTTGTTGCAGATACATATTCATTTATATTTCTTGTTTTTTATTACCTTTGCTTTGTTTAATAATCTGTGTCTGTTTTGTCATTCTACCATGTACTCCTTTGCTGCTTCTTGCTACACAGGTGTTGAAGGGGTAGTGCTACTTCCTCGCAGTAAGAGGATCTTGGGTTCATGTCCTGGGTCCTCTCTGTCTGGTAGCGCTTTGAGTAGTGAGAAAAGGTCACTATAAATGAAATGTAGTATTATTATTATTAGAAATACCAACAAGTACTTTTAGTTGGACTGTGAAGTTCAGTGACAATAAATGGCAGTAAACTGAATTAATTTGAATTTGAATGTTAACATGATTATCACTTAGCAATTCAATATTGCAGGATTTACTTTGAGTGCTGAATAGCACTGGTGTTTGTCTAACTGTCAAGAGAGACCCTGTAATGGTAGTAGCACATGTGCTGGTGGGAGCACTCTCTGTAATAGTGTTGTCCTATTACTGTGACATCAGGAGTGCAACAGGGACTCCCATACCTTTACCACAAGCTTCAAGATTTCCTGTCTTATTATTGGTGTAGTGTATTGATTTACTAATTACATTCTGCTCTTAGGACTAAACGTCAATATTCTAATCAGTTTTAAACGTGACATTCTTATGATGTTGCAACATTGAAATATTTATTTCTATTATATGGTGGATTAGAAAGAATTAATAAAAATGAATGAGTTTTCTTCAAATAAGATCAATCAAGACTTAAACATGCATTCTCAATAGACTTTCAAACAATGTAACCTAAAGCATGTTTTTCTTCTTTTCTGCATCTTTCCTTCTGCTTTGCACAGGTTGTGGTTGTATAAAAACAGCAATTTATGTGAAATAGTATGGCTTTTTTGACCAGAACTGCTCAAACATGTTGTGATTAAGAAGTTAGCAACTAAGAAACTCAATTGAAACTTCATCAAAAATTTTAAAAATACTGTTGTATACAGTAAAACAAGATGATTTAAACAACATCATTCTTTTTATATACCATTTTAGTAACATTGTGACGTACAGTATATGAAATTTTGCAGCTGAGTTTGTTTTAGCTGTCATCTGAAATTGACAGAAGGAAGACATTTAGCAACATTTGCTTAATCACAGAGCAGATCAAAAAAAGGATATACACTAAAACTCTGAACTATATAGTAAAAATAAAACATTTCCTAATGCAGGCTACATATTAATGCTAATTTATGCAATGCATTTGCGGCTTCATTTGCTTTAAAGGTTTTGGAAGAAAAAAGAACTGTAATACCAAATGTCTACACTTATGTCCAGTGCCTCGAGAGAGATTAACAAACAGATATTTGCTTATTTATTTATTATTTTAATTTTTTTTTTTTTATTTTATATGTAATGCCTTGTGCTTTTACAGGTTGCTTGTGTAATTAGATCTGTGTTGCATGTGTAGAGACCGAAATGTATTTTGTCACTTTGGCATGTCTCCCATTGTTTATCAGTGTCATCAAATGAAATATTGGATCATGTACAAACCTCTTTAGGATTTAACCAGTGTCCTATAAAATCCCAAAGATAAACTTTGATTGTGGAGCTGCCCAAGAAGCCAGCAACTTAGCAATGCAAATATGTCCTACCAACAAAAAGTCTTCATTATTTAATAAAAAGCCTTTATCAGCATATAAAACTAAAATGCAGTTAACAGTTCTCTGTATTTCTTCTTCACACCATGAAAGACAAACCTTAAACTAGGTTGCAATTTAAAATATATCTGAAGTGATATATTGTATTGAATATCTGTACATACCAAGATTTTAATTTTACAGTTCAAGAAATGTTCTTGTTAATTGTGTAAGTCTATCATAATTATGCATTTTTTACATACAACATATTGAATATGAATGTGGTATATACTGGGATTCTTACCATAATCCATACCCTTCTATACTATTGCTGATATGTTCAATATAATTAATTTCCTAGCTGAAGTTCCTAACTCTTCTCAGCTATGTTTGTAGGATGGTTTAAGGAAATAATGCAAATATTTATGTGTTTTGACCCTGTTATTGCTAGCTGTCCCACACATCATCCACTCTGTGTCTCTTTCAATTTCTCTGCTCTTGTGAGTCAAGAATGTGTAGTTTTTGGGCCCAATTGGATTACAGAATTGCAGTAACTCCTTGCTGTAACCATCAACGCTGTCATGTCTTACTCATCCTCTTAGTTGGGTGCTTAAATTATGAATAAAAGAGTTAAACAGCAACTCTTTGATTCTTTGCGGTTCAACTCTCAATCAAACCTTACCCAACAATCCCCCCACAGAACCACTCGATACTCCTTTTAATATTACAGTATATAGAAGCAAAACATGGCATTGTCCAGCTAAGTGATGTTAAGCTTTGGTCATTTTATTTGTTAGTCTGGCTTCAGTCTGTTTACCTTGCTCTAAGCCAGCAGGTGGCACTGCAATCAGTAGCAAACAGTAGCAAAATTTTCGATTCCAAAGTAGTCTGTCTTGTCTGTCTTAGGATTGAAAAGTGGCGGAAAGACAGACAGATGTTAAACTATATATATATATATATATATATATATATATATATATATATATATATATATATATATATATATATATATATATATTCATAGCATTTGTAGTCTGAAACACAATCTGATGCATGAGTGGTTATCTACCAGGTGACTCATGTGGTTGATCTGCAAGTCGGCAAACGTCCGCCACACCCTCTCAGTCACAAGAAGCAGATCATAGAATGTTATATAGTTTTCTGAGGTTCGATCTCCGCGAGGGGATGCAGTGGAGTGTACACCTGATGAGCCCAAATAAGGGCGAAACACATGTCGCGTACTCTTTGCATTATTGAAGCTTATAAAGAGATTTGCAAGAAAGACCAAAGAAAATGGAATTGTAGTAATCCAGACGAGAAGTGACAAGGCTATGAACAAGGATAGAAGTGGTGTGGGGAGTGAGGGAGGGGTGAATACGATTAATGTTACGCAAGTGGAAATATGCAGACCGGGAAATGTTGTTGATGTGGGACTGAAAGGATGAAGTACTGTTTACTGAAAAATATACACTCTCTGCTTAGTTCAAAAATAGCTAACAAACTTTATTCACTTTACCAGGGTTATCTTCCTCAGATCGCAACAATACATACAATGTATATGTAAACATTTACTTGACGGTAGCACACCTGCAACAGCTAAAAAAAATCAAGAAGGTGTTGAATTTGTGTGTTTTATGCTGTAAACTTCCTGCCTAGCAGCATCTAGGTGTGAGCATTACTCTGACTCACACTGTGGTGTTATGTTGTTCTGAATATCTCATGACTCACATTATTCTCCTCATAATATAGACAAATCCAGTATTTTACAGATAGGTTCTGTTGAGCATAGTGTAAAAAAGACACTATATAGGCGCCTGACTCAACGCAGATGAACATGGGAGGCGCGTATAAAATAAAAAGACTTTTCTTGTTCTTCCCCGTAAACCCCACAGGCACAACACAGTCCCCAGTGTACAAACACACAAAGTAAGCACACCACACTCCTCTCTTCTGGCACCACCACTTCTCCCAGGCAACCTTGTCCTCCTCCACCTGCCTCTGGACACTGAATGGTGGTCGCGGGCTCCTTTTATTGGGTACCCCGAAGTGCTCCAGACATCCGGCTGCACTTCTGGGTGTGGCGAAACCAGTGCCCAAAAGGAGCCAGCAGCTCCTGCTGCAGTACCCCCTGCCAGCGCCTGCGGAACCCAACAGGGCTGCACAGAACTCCAACCCCCATGAAACCCTGGGGGAGTCCGAGGTAACCCAGAGAGGCTGACATCTAGCGTCCAGGGGGAGATACTGGGTTTCCCATCCTTGCCCCCCTGGTACATATTTTGCAGGGGTGTCCCGGCCAGGCATGGGCTCCGGCCGTCTGTCACAATAGATTTATATTTGTTGTATACTATCCATCCATCCATCCATCCATTATCCAACCCGTGATATCCTAACACAGGGTTACGGGAGTCTGCTGGAGCCAATCCCAGCCAACACAAGGCGCAAGGCAGGAACAAACCCCGGTGCAGGGTGCCAGCCCACCGCAGTTGTTGTATACTATCAAACACGTAACTATAAAATAATCCAAATATTCTCTATTTCTAATTCCCCATTTCTCCATTCTATATTTCAATTTGTACTTGCCACACTATAACCTAGACTTAACATTATTCCATTAAGAAGTGATTGTGGGGGTACATTTCCGTATGACGTGTAAGCATTTTAGTATGTAATATAAGCATTTCAACCATCAAATTCACTGCATGGGCCATCTAAAAAGTGAGGCATGTAAACATCATTGTTTTTTGCAGTAAGTTAAAGTAAAACATACTTCAGTATTTCAACTTTGTCTGGCTATAGCTATGGCAAAAAAAAAATGTTGAAACTTTAACATACAACTAACAAAAAACATGAAGAGTAATACTTGAGTGAACAATATAAAGAAATTAAAATAATTAACATAAAATAATAAATCCATCCATTTTCTAAGCCTGCTTTATCCTGAGCAGGGTTACAGGGAAACTGGAAGCTATCCCAACAAGTATAGCGACACTATACAGGTGGCCATAGACACTCGGAATTCTCATTATTCAAATTATTTACCTGTTTGAATTCCAAAAGAATACAGCTTTCTGTAAAATTGTGTTTAACATTGATCATCAACAGACGCCAAAGGTAGTCACTAAGAAAAGCAGGAATTGATCGATGACAGGAATGTTTTAATCATGGCCAATTGTATGTAGCATATTCAGGAGTAGGGAGCTCCAGTGAACTAATAATAATAGCTCTGGTAAAAAAAAAAAAAAAAAGTACTTAGTTATACAATACATCTTATACATCTGATTAACTGACATCACAATAACAAAGGCTCATTGTTTTATGAAATTTTCTGGGAAATGAATCTGGTTATGAATTGTTTAAACACAGGAAAACAAAGCAGTTAAATAAATGGAGTCCAGTACTATCAGTTCATTAATTAATTGTTGAAATATGACAAATTGATATCAGAGTAGAAAAAACTCCAATCAGAGGCAAATCTGAATAAAATAAACCTCTTGAGGTTCAGTTGTAACAGACAAAGTCAAAGGACAAAATGAGACACCATCGCAACCCTAGAGACCTCAGCCAGCTGGCCATCCAACTTTTGCCCATTCCTGGGCATTCTACAGTAGAGTCTATGCTGGGCCATCAAATATGATGACAGTGTGCTTCCATCTGATTCCAAGTTTCCCTGCATCTTGGATGTCTTTCCATGGGCAGGATAACAGCTTGGATGTGGAGCAGTAGCACAATACAGAATATATGAGAGTTAGTAACAGTTCATTATTATTATATTACTTTAATGTTTGTATAGATGACTAGCAAACACAGAGATGCAATATACATATCTTATGAGTTGCTGTAGTCCGGGTAAGGTAGACTAAAGCAATGAGTCTTCAGCCTGGATTTAAAAGTTGAGATCAAAGGGGAATCTCTCTTAGAAGAAGGCAACTTAGAGCCTCGTAGCTAGAAGCTCAACCTTCCAGCGTTATTTTGCTAATCCTTTGAGCCTTTAGCAAGCCATAATCTTAAGATATAAAATGCACACTCTGGTGTGTAAGTTATTGTAAGTACAGAAAAGTAAGCAGGGCCTGGGCCATTTTAAGGTTTTACATATAAGAAGAAGGATTTAGAAATTAGCCCCAAGCGTAACTGGAAGCAAGTGTAAGGACTTAAGAAATGGAGTGATGTAGATATACTTTCATTCTTGCAACAACATTTTGAATTATAGAATGTTTCAAACAGCCAGTGAACAATGCATTACAGTAGTCAATCTTACTAAAAACAAATGTATGAATTACTTTCTCAGTATTCTCCATATTAAGAAACTGTCTTAATTTTCCAATATTGTTACAGTGGAAACTATGTTTTAGATAGTTTTGTTATGTTTGTTTTAAAAACATACTGATGATGAAGGTAATGCCAAAACTGTGTGCTTATTCAGTAAAACGAATGTTAAAAAATGACACAATATTCTTGCAGTCTGCATCACTGTTTGTTCTACTGTATATTCAGAGACAAATACTTATTATCCATCCAGTCCTTTACCTCACTGACACAATTAATTATGGGCACTATGTAAGAAAAATCATTTATTCAAAAAGAAAGGTATAGTTCGGTATCCTCTGCATACAAGCAAAAATAAATGCTATACTTTCTATTTATAGTAGGTTTCATTTTAGAAATCAAAGTCATGACTTCCTTTCCTGTTATCAAGTTAGCGTTAACCTCCTTGGTGTTACTCTCTAGCAAGACTTGAAATTCTATATAAGAATGAATAAACTAGAGTCACACTCAGTGTGATGTGTAATGGTTTGTTTTAGTGTTTAGACCAAATAACTCTTGGAAGAGTAGTCTGCTGCCATCTAGTGGATGAAATAACAACTAGCTGCAAAAAATCATGAATGCTTCTGAGGCATTCTCACACTTTCTAGTAACTCATTAATATTCATTAGTCGGACTGTTCCAAAAATATAATGGCAAATGAAAAGTTGTAAAACCAGTTTTAGAACAAACTGAAATTGAACCATTGTTCAGCTCAAGTGACATCGATGTGAATTGGCCATCAGATGTTGGCATTGATAATGAAACTATCATATATAGCACATTGTACAGCTGAACTTCTGTGATATGCCTGGAGAATTTGGTTGCATGAAATCTCACTGTGGTGCGATAGTAGCTGCGTGGCAAAATGGTACAATGACTGCGCTCAAGTGGAAAGACAAGAAAGACGTTAACGCTGTTCACAATGCTAACACTGTCAATGCCTGTGTCAGGATAAATATGGAAGTCATTAAGCCTGGCACTGGGTGCCTACAATAACTCCATTGTGTGGATCAAGCACTGCAATTTTACCCTCATATGTACAAGGAACAGAAAAATATTTTAAGAAATGTGCCCAAAGACACACACATCTTCTGTCCCAGTGGCAACTTTGGGCTGTACGTTGGTGACTGTTTCAAAACATATCACTTAATCTGCATCATTACAGCAGTGGACAACAGACATACCTGTCCTTGTGTATTAATGTTAACATTTTAGTATTTACATGTGTTAGTTATATGTAATAACATTTTATCTTATTGAAAAAATTTAATGTTTTTAGCTTCTTTTTCTGGGGGTAAACCTAATGGCTAAGAGGCTATGAGTGCTAAAGTGGAATTTGCAAAGAGACACAGTTCGATACTGAAATATTTATTTTATGAGTTGATTGGTGAAATTTGGGATCTTATAAGATTAATTTTATCACTAAAGAAGTTAAAATCTGCATTGCTAATGTTTGTAGGTATATTGCATTGCAGTTCAGAATTTCCATTTGCTAAATTACCAACTGTTCTGAACAGTACACGGTATTATTTCTGTTGTAATCTAGAATAGCAGTCAAAGCAGGTCATTAAGAGAGCTTTTTGTTATACTTTTAGACACTGTCTGTCCATGCAGTTCAAAAGACCTGCAGCTTTGTTCCTCTCCTGCAATGCTGTAGCTTTCAGGATTCTAATTGAAAAGCTTAAATGCTTTTTTAATACTTTTTACAACTACTTTTGTTTTAAATGGAGGTACTTTTATCAGAAGCCTCCTTCAAAGTCATGTTTTAATTAGATGTCAGTTGAATTGTTTTCCATATTAAATTTCTCAAAATATCTACAAATTTTAATGCAGAGTTACAATCTAGATGTCACACTGTCCTGTGTGTTAATCTGCAGTTATATTTGTAAGGGTAAAAACAATCAAACATTTAATTTAATGGACTAATTAAATTTGAAATCTGAACTCTTTGTGATTATTATAGTGAGATGAGACAATCAGGCCAAACCCTACTGTGAAACATTTACCCTTTTCCACATCAATGTGTATGTTAAAACCCCCTGATAACACTACATGATCATGACTCATAAATAATCAGATAAAAGGTTGTCACATTTGTGTGCAATGAATGTAGACCTGGTATGTAGAAGGTGCCAATGTGCAGAGTCCATCTTCAGGTGGCTCTCTAATAGGTTGTCCTTCAAAGGAAATGTCAAATTAAATCTTAATAAGCATGAAGCTGAAGGGTGCTAATGGAACACAAATAAAAGATCACCAGGCCTCCAAATTTCAGAAGTTAAGACAGCTTTATAGGAAACAAAATGCTGCCTGCTACTCTAGTACTAAAGTTGTGCTGGAATCTGTTTAATTCCTCAAAGGATGTAAATCCACCTACATTTTAAGAAGGGGTTTGCGTTATATCACACAGATATCACCACTAGACCACAAACATGATTTTCTAGGACTTTGCTTCTTATTACTCTATCATGAAGATTAAACATACTTGCTAGTTATTATTTTATATTGAGCTGGCATTTTATTTGTTTGTTTTATAACTTGCAACATACGTTTTGTCTTTGTCAATTCAATTTTATTGTAAGAAAGTTTTGTTTTTTTATCAGAAATAGTATACTCAGTCTACAGTAAACCAGCATCTTGTTCAGAGCTGGGATGCCTATTATTCTGTACAATTATGTATTAGATACGTAGCTTCAGTAAAGCAATAAATGGATAGAGAAAATAAAGAATATTTGTTGCTGTTAAATTTAATTTTACAACACTGAGTCATTCAATACCAAATGTGTCCGACTTATGCTATGTGACATAATTATCAATTCATTCTTCTTTGGAATGTGAAGGAAAACCCTCACAGATAATAGGAGAAAAATGGAAGTTCAGACCGACAATAATAGGGTTGGGATTCAAATCTCCTGAGGTCAGAGTGCAAACATGCTGCACAACTGGCTGATATTTAATATTATATTTTAAAACTTTGGCTGGCAAAATTTACTAGGGGCAGCATGGCTTGAATTTTGACACGTACTAATAGTGGAGCCCAATAAAGTATGTGGCTTAAAATTTGAACACAAGCTGGTATGTAAAAAGTGCCAATGTGCAGAGTAAACCTACAGGTGGTAATCACTGCCATTGTAAAAGGTTGTCCATCAAAGAAATTTCAAAGTAAACCTGAACAAGCATGAGGCCGAAGGGTACTGAAAGGATGCAAATGGAAGATCACCCGGCCTCCAAATGATAGAAGACAAGGTAGCCTGACAGGGAACAAAACCCTTCTGCCTATCTGACCCCAACTCCACCTCAGCAAGTGGAATTGCTAGTTTACTTGCTCACTGTTCAGAATACACTTCCACTCAATCACCTCCTAAACTTTTAATCTCTTCTCGTCTCCCTCTCTTCCAGCTACTTCCACATTACCTGTCTGCCATTGAGTCATTGAGCCTTTACCCAAGTCAGCCCTCAACTCTAATCTTGCTCAGTCTCTTGCAAGGACTACCCTTTAAATTTGATCTCGAGGTTACATGTAAACATAATGTATAGTATAGTACAGTATACGTATATATTAGAAATACACTGAACTAAGTCAATACACATAATTGTAATGTATAGTATGTGAATCATAATCACCGTCCATGACCTTAAGCAAGTTTCGGATGAGCTGACCAGACTTCAGAAAGGTGAGCCACAGTAGTACTATGTGGTTTCGGCTCATGTATTGGACAGAAAATTTGCTATGGCTGGTGTTCTCCAAAAATAACATTGTCATGACAACCAAGTAACATTTTCCTATGGCTTCTTATGTTTTGTTCCAAAATGAGCTGGGTCCCATCTGATATAGAAACACAGCTTCTGAACTGTGTCATAACTGTTATCTGCATTTTTGTCTTGAAGGGAGCAGTAGTATCCAGTTCTGGAAAGGAGAAACATTAATTTAGTCCTTATTATTTGTGTGTCTTACATAGTCCAATACCACTGTAAAATGCTCAGAGAAAAAGTCAGGTGTATAATATCTTGTTGTGTTCAGAATCACTAGGTGCTATAGAGTGCAAATAATCGCTAGTCATATAATACCATAGTAGTAAATAATATATCATAAAGCAGTTTGAAACTCTTAACATTCATTTTATATAATGTCTGTTTATATGGAAAGTATTTAAAATTATTTACATAAATGAATGCTGTTGTAGAAAATAATCAATCTTGACTAATGTACTGTATATTGCAATTTTTCCTTCTCAAATATAAAACTTACTGCATGTACTATATTACTTATAGCAAAAAAAAACAGATATAAAATAAAGCCAAGCAGGATTTTAATAGCATACAAAGTTCAATGATCAGCCCTCTCTGCGAAAGGAGTTGATTATTTGGTTTGCATCATCTTCACCTCAGTTTGTGTCTGCATTTTGCTTTGGAGTAAACAGAATTTACTTTAAATATAGTTAAGGCCATTATCTTGTAAATGATCAGGAATTAGATGAGACAGTGTGCTAATACCAGAATGTGTTCCCTGCTAGATATTTTACATGACAAATCAGCATAAAGAAATATTTGGTGTTAATGAAATCTTGTTCATGGGAAAAGGGTAATTTTTCATCCTTTTTACACTGCTTTGTTTAAATGATTTCTTTGAAGACTCTCACTTGCAGGGGTACTTTTGTCTGAGTAACACTGCCATTCCATGACAAACTACACAAAGCTTTACTCACTAATCATAACTTACATAAGCCTATGTGTAATTATTTACCCACATGTTATTAGTAGAGTGCTACAAAAACATTGTCAGTGGCATGCCTGCGGCTAGCATCTGCCACCAGTAATCCCTGCTCCTGATTAGACATAGTTTAAACATTTGTGAGAGTTCTCCTGTCCAATGACTGCTATCAATTGAGCCTTTTGTTATTTCTTATTTTATATTTTGTTCACAAAAATAATTTTTTGACAGATTCATTTTAATAGAGAGCTGTGTTACGTCTAACTTTGATTGGGTAAAATGAGTGTCTGCCCACAATGTAAGTAATAGCTGCTGTCAGCAAAATATTTGCTTGAAGGAAGCTGAACTGAGCATCTAATGATTAGCATTTTTGGCTGTTTAACTTAGCTGAGCAAAGAAAGCATACATAATCCCACTTTCTCACAGTTTTTGTCTTTATATCATTCTCTTTGTTTCCTTCTCAATGTATCCACAGACTGCTACTGCTAATGGCCACTCTCTCTCAAGTCATGTAACAAAATAAAGGAATAAAACAAAACTAATATTCTTACCTGCTTACTCCAGACCAAGGGTGCAAGGTGTGCTGGAGCCTATCCTGGATAGCGTAGGGCGAAGGCAAGAACAGTCCCTGACAGGATATTAGTCCATTGCAGGGCAAACACACACACCAAACACATGCAAGGTGCCAATTTAGCAATGCCAATTTACCTAACCTGCCTGTCTTTAACCAGTGGGAGGAAACTGGAGCACCCCGAGGAAACTCACGCAGACATGGGGAGAAAACATACAAATTCCACATCGAGTTCTCGGGACTCAAACCCAGGCATCTTTTAGGCGAGGTAGGACCACTGTGCCACCGTGCCGTCCAATAAAACAAATGTTAAAATAAATTCTACTTATTACAGTCCAATAAAAAAGCTCAGAGAAAAAATTATTCTTCCAAGGAAAAATAAATGGTTTCCCCGCAGTGCATTATTAATTTACTTTCCTATCTCTCTTAGCACTTGGCTTGTGTCTTATGCCTGCCAGTCAAGCGCTTGGCAATGGCTAATGTCTCATCTCCAACCTCAGCAGGTTTTTGGGCTCTTTAAAAAACTCATATTATTGTCACATACATCTAAGACTTTGGATTATTCTAAGGTTAGGAACTGCCCTATGGTTGCAATTAGTACTTTCGATGGGGTTGAGGCAAAAGCAGCAAAGAAGGAGAAAGACAGATAACCTGGAAGGAAGCATGAAATACTTTCCCATTAGGTACTAAGGAACATGTGAAGTAATATTTGAGAAACATGCATGGGTTCTTATGGGGAGGGTACTAGTAGGGAAGGTTAAGATATCTCTTGATTAGCAGGAAACATTAGAAATATTCAGACGAGACAGGCAATTCAGCCCAACAAAGATTACCAAAACTATCCACCTAGTTGCTCCAAAATAATATCAAGTTGAGTTTTTAAAGGACCATATAGTCCTACTGTCTACCACACTACTTTGCAAATGTTTCTATGTATCCATGGTTCTCTGTGTGAAGAAGATTCTAAAATATGTGATACATTTAACAAGCTTCCAACTGTGTCCCCTTGTTCTTGTTGAACTTTATTTAAAGTAGCAGCCTGGATCCACTGTGCTAATTTCGCTAATAATTTAAAAAAACTTCAGTCATTTCACCTTTTAATCTCTTATTATCAAATCAGTTTTTAAATGGTGAGACACTGAGAATCCTTTCCTGGAGACATGGTCCTTTTGATGGATCTACAGTAATTGATTGGGAGTGCAGTGGCATCAAGAGCTCGGTCCAAGTGTCCTTGTTGCAGCAGTACCCATGCCACTTCTTGTAACAGATGGCTATGACTCATTAGACCACTTTGAATTTAAAATTTTAGCAATTATTTTGAGTGGCGTTAACTAAGAGAACACAAAACGTTGAGGGCAGAATGGCATTTAAATCTGTTGTCTAATGGGTATACATCCTTCTATTAGAATCTAATTTCCTGTCTGTTATTGAGAATGTATCCAACCTATGAACCACTTTGTCCATTAAATTTAAAAATTCAAGGCCTGTAGAATTTAATAAATTGCTCCAGATGATTTGTTTTCTTTATCAAGATTGCAGACTTGATTGTGCACCTGTATTAGTTAAATATAAATGAATTGAACAGCGGCAAGGACTGCTGGGATTCTGAAATTAAAAGATGGCAGGTGTCTGTGAAGAAGTAGTTTGAATCACAGGCTCTGAGGTTTCCAAGGAGTTGGGCAGCTGCCTGGTATGGCACGTGTGATCCAGACCAGCTGTTCCCTATGTATTGCTTGATTGGAGAAGACAATGCAATCTGTTCATTTTTGTGTATATACAAGCTTGCAAAAAATGAAGGAAGACAACGAGCATGGTTTCTGAGCCACGGCTGCATGCTGTATTCTCACATGTTTCAAAATGAAGTTCTAACACTGCAAAAAGTAAAATCTAAGCAAGTGAATAGTATTTATATCATGGCATTAAATATTGTTTTCCTTATTTTAAGAATTATTTTAAGAGGACTTGTCAAGTAAATTTTGCTTACCCCATTGTTAGATATTTTTGCTAAAAAAAGTAAAACTCCCATTTCAAGTTTTTTGTCTGATTTTTGCATATGCATTTTTGCAGTACTCCAGTAGAAATGCCACTGGTTCTGAGATCACCAGATTCCCTTCATTAGTATTAGACTTTACAGTTTCTGGTTATGAAGAATGTTGTTTGAGTGTGCTGTTATTGTATTCTTTTGTTTTCCTGAGTGCAGAAATAAGGTAAACCTGATTGGGGGCATGATTGAATGCACTTTATTAAGAGAGGCATTAATGTGCAACTGGAAAAACAGAAAGGAGCAAAAATTATTTCTTTGTTGAAGAAAACAATAAAGAAGGTTAGACATGTTTTTGCCTTCATCAGGTTCCCAAAACATTTTTTCTGTAATTTGCCTTTGTATGTTTTTCATCGTGGACATTTCCTTTACATTTTTTAATTGATACATACAGCATCTTTTCCAACATAAAATTCAACATACATATCTAGAGTATATACATTGCATAGTAAAGTCACAATTGAAAAACTCAATTGGCCAAATTCAAAGTAATGCAGCCAAGCCTTGAAAAGAAGTGTGTCTGTTGAAGGTCAAAATCATTTCTCTCCATTGGAACACTAGACTAATAGAGCCTTACAAGTTGATATAATATAATAATAATATAAATTCATTTCTCAAACCAACGAAATCAAATTTGGGGTTACAGGAGCCAGAGCTAATTTCAGAAACATCAAGTAGGAAAAACCCCTAGTCTATCACAACATCTCTAACAAACAAACACTGATACCATTTGTAATATACAGTTAAAGTAACAAGGGGAATGTGAGAGGAAAATCAGAGTACTGAGAGATTAACTCACAAGAATAATGGGAAGATATCTCACATATAGCAACCAGTGGTAGGATTTAAACCCAGAATACTTGACCCATGAGCCAGGCTACCTTGCTGTTATAGTGTAGAATGTGCACTTTGCTCATATCTTCACTAACGCCAGTAGACTCTGCTTATTACAGATATATTTAGAAGAGCTTTTTGAGTTAACCAACACTCAGGCCTGTTCTGTATACTCAAGATTTTATCATCTATTGTGCATTTTTGTTTTGCTTCCATTTTACTTGAGAAATTCTTGTCCACATATGGCATATGCCTGTTCCTGACACAGGCATAGATTTTAATGAGAATTCTTACCTCATAGTCACCTCACCTTTTACCTTTAGTATTTCTGTACCTTGCTGCTCACTCAGTAAACCGCATCTGATCATATCTGGGTTAATAAATGTCTCACATTTAATAATTAATAGTGTGCAGATATTACAGAATGGATCTTAGGAAGACAGAGCAAAACATTGCCCCAAGCCAAAAACCTCTTTCAGACACGTGGCAAAAAGTGAAAGCCATGAATCAGCTTTTTGTTGTGGCCCAAGGCTGACTAGCAGCTTTGTCCAAAAAACAAGCACCACCTCATTGTCCATTACACTTATGAAGATCAACAGCAGAATTTAACTACTGTACAATATATCTTTATGATCTGGAGAAATGTCACGTTCATTATTACATAGTCCTCACAAGTCAATATACATATACTGTATTGGATGAGAGCTAAAATTAATTAATAAATATAATTTCTACTGTGGTCTGCAAGACTTAGTTTTCTTGAACTCATTTTAAACCTAGCATATCAAACCATGGTGTTGTATCAGATATGTCTGTGTTCCTTTTTTCATCCATTTTAATCATTAGTAAAACAGCATCCATTATGTTCCACAACATCAACATGCTCTTCACATGCTCACTTGGCACCTAAGCCACATAAACTAATTTACATATAGTTTTTGCATTATGCATTGGAATTGTTTTTCAGCAAAAATAATTGAATTGAACAATATTGTGCATTTCAGTATGCCTCCTGCAAGGTCGCCACAGAGTTCTATAATTACTTCAAAATACTTTTCAGATTATTCACTTATTTGCTATTCAGAATCATATCTGATTCCCACCAAATAAAACATTCATCTTAGAATACTGTTTTTATTTCCTTTTTTCAATGTGGGGTGCGTGTATGATTTTTTAAATGGTGTGCCTCTGTGTATGTATGCCTATAAAAACTAAAAATTTCTTTAATTTAAAAAGTCCTCAGAGTTTCCCAAGAAAATTTTACAATAAAAGTCTAGGAAATGTTTTGCTTGTTTTGTCTTGTGTGGATCCAAGATTCATGTTCCTTATACACTCCTCGTGTACAATACTTTATCTGATTAGTTATGCTAAATATTTTTTTTTTTAACAATTGCTGCTCACTCTGAACACAATTATATATAATCTGTATTGATAGATTAATTAGTTGATTATAATTTGTGTCTAAAGAAACATGTGTTTGTGCTTGCTCATCCAGGGCAAGATTCTGCTTCTCACCCATTGTGGATACTCATATGGAAAATGGATGCACGCTTCCTGATAGGTTCAGCTTAAGCCTGTCATCTTTGCTTTGACAGTTTGTCGCCAACATTGTTTAACTGAGGCGTACATTTCTAGTAAGACAACTCAGTAAATGAGAGCCGTCTGTTAATTCTCTTGGGTTTACTGAAGCTTTGAAACTTCCTCTTTGTACAATAAATGTACTGCTTACTTTGGAGACACTTTTTGTTTGTTTTTTCTGATTCCACGTCTAATAAAAATGTGATGATATTCAACTTATTGGTTAGTTTTGGTTGACTATTTTGGTGTCCTGTTCATGGTTTGCCCCAATTCAGCATGAACTGTAAACATGAATTTAATGCATGTTAATCGAGTCAATGGAGGCTCTGATCGGGGCGCTCGAGAGACTAATCAAGGAGTCTGAGTGTCTGAGCTTGCGAGTGTCCTGGATAAAAACCAAGATCCAGGCTTTTAATGACATCTTGGGCACAGCCATCAGCAGTGTGTCTGCAGAGTGTGTCAGCCTTGTCGAGAGGTTTACTTACCTTGGTAGTGACATTCATGTCTCTGGTGACTCTTCTTATGCAGTCAGTAGAGAGAATGGGAGAGCATGGGGGTTCATGAGGTCTCTGTAAATGTGTGTGGCACTCCCGATATCTATGCAAAAGGACGAAGGTCCAAGTCTTTCGAGTCCTGGTGCTTCCCGTTTTGCTATATGGTTGTGAGACATGGATGCTATCCAGTGACCTGAGACAAAGACTGGACTCCTTTGGTACCGTGTCCCTTTGTAAAATCCTTTTGCACTGCTGGTTTGACTGTTTGTTTGATTATTTGGTTGCTCACAGAGTCCCGAATGAGGTACATTATCTGCATTGTGAGGGAGTGTCAGTTACAGCACTACAGCCATATGGCGCAATTCCCCAAAGGTGATTCGACTCTCAGGATCCTCATTACTGAGGGCCTGAGTGGCTGGACCAGGCCAAGGGGACCCCCACATAACATCTGGCTGCAGCAGATAAATGGTCAGTTCCAGAGAGTGGGACTGGACTGCGTGTCTTCCTGGGGGATTGCCAACCAGCATCCCGAGCTGTTTCATCGTGTGGTGGGTGCGGCAATGTGCTGTACCAACCTGACCTGACCTGATTATTGTATATAAAAATTTTTTGAAATAAACGTACTATTATTAGAGTTTATCATAATTGCAGTATTAAAGTATTAAATATATTTTATTTACTTATTTCTGCAGGAAACTATCTCTCAAGCATTTTATGTAATGTATATTTTTTGGACCAGACAATATAATAGTCTATGCTCCCCTTACTCAGAAAAAGTATGTTTTTAAAAAAAAAAAAAAAAGATTGAATCAAATAGGATTTTTATACATAAACATTTCAAAATATGGGTGAATATGTGCATCCTGGTGAGTATGTAGTATATGTGACTGTGCTCTGCAGTGTATGCTGTCCTGGGGTGGTTCTTGCCTCTTGTTTCCCCTACGTCTCACTCCAGCTCTGCGCATCTTTAACGTGAAGATTTATAAAAGGATTGGATGGCATGATAAAGTGATTAACATATATATCATGGTGTCTTGCACCTCCTTTCCCCTATAGTTTTGGAATATGATCCTTGGATTAGAGTTATAGTTCCAAAGCACTACATCTTACCTCATAATGTGTATGGAGGATGTCATGTAAGCATTTTTGATGATTTAGCTAGCTCCATGTGGATGAGTATTTTGCAAAATCAAATATTGACTACAGAAATGCAAGGATAAGAAGAAATAAGTGCTAAAGGGAAAAGTTAAAAAAAAAAATGTGAAAGCTGTTGCTCACCATTGCATATTGAGTATGAAAGTGGTTGTGCAGCCATTATCTGCTTAAAGTTTAAAGCTTTAAGCATGGCTCTGTGTTTCTAGAAAATAACCTCAGGTCTTTTTCATATGTTAATAATTGCAAATCAGGGTAAACAGAATTTTGTTAAGTTCCAAATGAATAACTCCTCATTTATTATGTACACCTGTCCCTTGGCATTGCTTGCAGTATCGCTGTTTAGCTGCTACCCAAGGGGTTAAAGGTGGGTATGGTGGACCTCTAGGTTGAATGTAGCAGAGTTCATTTGGCACTGTGGTGCTGCATAGCGAGATGTGTCATGTGAAAGCTGCAAAAGAGAAATTTCATCTGCTATTTAGAATCTTCTTATTCTTCAACAGTTTTTTTTGTATTGTGAAGCAATAATTAAGTTAAACTACACCTGTGTTATGCATTTAACATTTATGTTTATTTAACTGTAGTTGTCTTGCCCAAGTTTTTCTATTATGAAAACACATCCGTTTCATATACATGAGTTGTAAACGGAGAGAATGTCATATCATCAACACATGCATAACAACATTATTTTATATTTCAATCATTGAATTTACTACAGTTGTTACCTGCCATCCATTCGCATACAGGGCAGATGTAAAAGTAGCACCAGACCTAAAGAATGATATGATTTCGAAATGCAGAACATTTCTCAACAATTAGCTTGTTTTAATATGCATAATAATAACTGAATTTGAATGTCATTAATTGTTCATAAACAATATTGGCACTGTGGAGCATGTTCTCTTCATTTCTGTGGGAGTTTTTCTATCCCAAAGTGGTGCAGGTTAAGTTAATTGCTAAGTCTAATTTGGCCCTGCGTGGAAAAAGTTGGAAGCGTGAGAGTTGCCACTCTATTCAAAATTGCTTCCTGCCTTGCATCTAATGGGCTCTGGCTCCTCGCATTCCTCCAGTTGATGAAGTACCTTCATAAATGAATGAATGTACACAGAAATAGACCGTATAGATGAAGACAACAACAACTTATTTTAAGGTCTTCCTTTCATATTTGACAAATTTTCAACATTTTCTGCAGCTTTCAGTTACTGTATATATCAGCTATTTCAGCAGTTTTAATGAGTCCTGCTTCATATGTATTTTATTGCAAAAATTGCCTAATAATTTACCAAGGATTAAATGCTTTCATGTAAAAGTTTTTGTTTTGCTTCAAATGATTATTCATGTAGTCGATAATGTGCTCAGCCTGTTTTATTTTGTTGATCTTCTTATTTTATAACTATTTTCTCATTGGTTTTGTACTATGAAATGACACCTGTATAAAGTATTTTGAAATGGTACATTTTAAAGACACTATATGAAAAAAATAATCACTTGTTTCTGTGTGCGAGTTTTGTGTCAAAGAAATGTTGGATTACTGTTGAAATTTGATTTTATTGATGCAGACAGTAGTGCTTCAGAGCTTAGCATCTTCTGGGGTCTGAATTCAGTTTCTGGCCCAATCACAGTCTGTTTGGAATTTACTCATTTTCCCTGTGTCTGTGTGGATTTTATCCAGGTGGATTAAGGAAAGCTGTGAAAAAACAGCTTGATGTGCTAAATGAAGTTTGTTAGTGTTTGATACCTGAGTGGACTAAAAGAGGCAAGAAATCTCTTATGTCAAATTATGGAAATTGTTTCTGTGATTAGTGCTGCAGGCTCCTTTTATTACTGAAATGGCTAAGAATTTAATACAGTCAACCTCTTTTACCCCAGTTGATCTCAAAATAATTTCTGATTCACATTTAAAT
This sequence comes from Polypterus senegalus, assembly GCF_016835505.1. Lineage (NCBI taxonomy): Eukaryota > Metazoa > Chordata > Cladistia > Polypteriformes > Polypteridae > Polypterus > Polypterus senegalus. The sequence goes on from NC_053161.1 coordinate 3,975,621, forward strand.
GCTATAAATCAGTTATCTAAAAAGCAATACCAGTCTTTTTTTAAATAACTTTCTTATATGATACACTACCGTGGCTGTTTGTCTGTCCAGGATTTTAAATCGCCTGTAGCTAGCAAATCGTTTGAACTATTGACCTGAAATTTGCTACACATATATTATGTGACCTCTACTATCCTCTTTCAGGGTGATGATTGACCTCCAAGGTTATTCCTCTTTTTATTTTTATTTTATTTTATTGTTGAATCAACTCTTGGCAATGGCCAGCAGGGTGGCCGTGCAGTGCATGCATACGGGTGCCGTTCTCATCCCTACCACCTTCGCTGTCACTCCCTCTAACTCTTCATATATTAAATTACTAGCAAAATACCCGCGCTTATTTTGAAAATAACGTAACCTGATTGTCAATGTAATTGTTTTGTCATTGTTGTGAGTGATGAGTGTTGTTGTCATATATATATATATATATATATATATATATATATATATATATATATACACAAACATATATATACACACACACAGATATTTTGTATCAGTGCAATACGCTGTTTGTTAAAACGGTTGACTCCGCTCTTACGTGCAATAACAAATCAAATCATTCAGTTGTCTTTGCTCATATGTCATTTTAGAGCTGGACACCTGGCATCTTTTTGGCCACAAGTTCGTTTCTGTTTGGTGTGAAGTTCTGTGTTGTGGAGATTCTCAGGATGGACTGCAGGTGCTCATCAGTGAGGCGACTCCTGTGTGCTGTTTTGTTAGTCTTTATCACTGAGAAGAGCTTCTCACACAGATATGTGCTACCAAACATGCACAAGGTTCGAGCCGCATGTAGACGGACTTTTTGTTCTTCAAAGTCACCAAAGCACCGTGTAAACTCAGTGCAATAACTCTAGCTTCGCAATAACTTGCAGCATCATAAGGTAGACTTGATTAACGTGGTAAGTGTTCGCAAGGCAGCTGAAGCGCTGCATTATGGGATCTGTAGTTTATTGTGTTACCAGCGCTTCATATACCCGGCCATTAATAACAATAATACAGTATATAAAATGATCTCGCGGGCGGATATAATTACACACGGGCGGATGTGGCCCTGCCCTTGAGTTTGACACATATGGACTAAATAGAACTTGAAAAGATATATTTTTCAAATGTGATCGCGCAATTCAGATAGAGTTGACGCAAGACTACAGCCTGCATGCCTCAATGAGTCATCCTCCCTCGCTCTTACTTTTTACCGTTCATCTAATGAATACACTGAGTATGGCTTTACCAAAACAATCATTGATGGCGAATAAAGTATCCATTATTCGAGTATGTAGATCGGTATATATATATACATATATATATACCAGCGTATCGCAGCGAGAAGTAGTGTGTTAAAAAGCTAGAAAAGAAAAGGGAACATTTTAAAAATAACGTAACATGACTGTCAATATACAGTATTTGTTTTGTGAGTGTTACTGAGTGTTGCTGTCATCAAGGATTTGATTATCATTATTTCTTTCAATCAGGTTCGTATTTGTAGGATGTGTTGTGTTCAAGTTACATTCCGTGTTTGTCAATCGTTGTAAAGATGACAGGTTTCATTCATCGATTCGTTTCTTACTGCATCAATAAACAGCTCGTCTTCTTCTTTATCTGAGACCTGACACACTGCATGCACGGGTTTTTTTACACTGTCTTCCTTTAGCGGGACATTGACTTTTTCCACCGTGTGCTTTGTTTCCGCAGTAGCTGGATTTATGAATATGCTTATAAGACGCTTCATATTTTTTGCTGCCTTTTCAATTGTGTAATTCGGTTTTTGTTCAGCGCTTTGGAACTGTTGCTTTTATCTGTGCACTGCGCCAGTTCACGTGAGCCACTCGGTGTACATGCATCGAAGGTTCCCAGCTGTGCTGGTGCCATCTCGTGCTATGTCCATGGCTGTATTTAATGTTACCTTAGTCCTGGCACTTAAAACTTTCTCTCGCAGTTTCGCTGAGTTTGTGTCAAACACCACCCTGACCATCTCATCTTCCTCTCCATAAGCACAGTCCTTCACCCGTGAATATTTACCCGTGGCAGTTTGCTATTGGATTGCCGCTGACGGACGGCCTTATATGGGCAGGCACTAAATTACAAACGCCAGCGCAGCCTGTCTATGAACTTAATTTAAAGTGTAGGTTTACATCGTGCTTTGTTTCCGAAGTAGCAGAACTCATGAACATGGTTGTATATGTCACTCGCTCGCTTCTTATTGTTTCGCTGCCTTCTCAATTATATAATGCATGTTTTCTTCAGCGCTTTTTTGAGCTCTTCCTGGTTTTCTATGTACTGCGTGATTACGTGGGAGGCGTGATGATGTCACACGAAACTCCGCCCCCACGGCGTTGAAGCTCATCTCCATTACAGTAAATGGAGAAAAACTGCTTCCAGTTATGACCATTACGCGTAGAATTTCGATATAAAACCTGCCCAACTTTTGTAAGGAAGCTGTAAGGAATGAACCTGCCAAATTTCAGCCTTCCACCCACACGGGAAGTTGGAGAATTAGTGATGAGTGAGTGAGTGAGTGAGGGCTTTGCCTTTTATTAGTATAGATTCTTGAGGCAGATTGAAGACTTAAGTTTCAGCTTAAGTGAAAAATTAAGGAAAACATACTAAGTAATTGCAATACAAACACTGACTTTATCAGTTTTAATACAAAAAGATGCAGGTGAAAGAAGAGAAGAAGCAGGATGCTAAGGTGGAGAAAAGAAAAGCTGCTCAGGAAGCAGCAAGCACATCCAGCTCTGAACAAATGAATGCTAAAAGTAAAGACAAAGAGTATGAAAACTATGAATGCTCAAGTCAAAGTGTATTCACTTCATGTTATTGTGCAGTGTGCCATTACAATGCTGGTAAAGCATTCATATATAATGCAAGTATAATGATTTTTTTGTTTTATTTAATTTTGTATTATTATTATTGCCAGCGTTTACCCAAAGTAACCCAAACATCAGAACATATGTATTTGTTTATGGATTGCTATAAATTACACTCTTGGAGTTTGGACTCTGCATAGATGGAAGATAAAATATATATCCATTCCCTTAAAACATAATACATTCCTGAATAATGTAATCACCCTTACAAAAAAAGAAATGTCACATTTCTCATAACTTGAAAAAGGACATTAAATGAAACCAGTCTTGACTTGAACCCTTGCATCTTGGTGGATTCCTGTATGTATATTCCTAAATTAAATACTTTTTGGGCAAAGATATTTTCTTATTTATTAGACAGCATTAGAATTATGATCATTTAAAATCTTTTTACAGCAGTGTTTGGAGTTAGTTCAGATGGGACTACACAATGAACTCATTGTAACTTCCTACGCTACATTTTTAGCACATCAGAGTAATAGTGCTCAACTGAAAGAATCTTAATGCACCTTGCATAACTTAATTGGAAAAGTATATCTTCTATTACCAAAAACTAGAAAAAAATCTCATTTTCTGTGCATGGAACTGTGCAGAGCTTCTTTTGAAATTGGCAAGAATTCATTAATGTTATATACTAAAGTAAGTCTGCTGGGCCCCTGCCAACATTTCTGCTACATTCCTATTTTTTTAATTAATATGAGGATGTATAACACATTTTTTAAATTACTAATTTGCTCTCTGTTATTAATAAGGGTGTAGTTTGTAGTGTTTTTTAATGTTGACATATTTTAATTCTTTTTTGACATATAGAAATTGATTGTTTTGCTGAATAGCCTCACTTTTTTCCTTTTTGTTTATAGCAGTGTGCGTTGGAATGTTATATAAAAGCATTTCTCTTGTAATGCATATTTTTTGAAATAAAATAAGGAACTAAAACAATTATTCCAAGGCTTATGTAAGAGCTTCATTCATTCTCTCTCCTGATATTTCTTATTATTGGTTCACTTGCGTGAACCATCAGCACAAGATAAATAAGGACAGCATGATACATTGTGTACTGTCTCAGGCACTCCTATAACTTGCAGACAGATTTCTAAAAATTAAACTAGATCCCAACTTCGGAAATTACCAGATTGGTTTCTTAGGATTCTTAAACTTGTTTCACAGATACACTTGAAATGATCAGTACTGTGGTAGTCTGCATGTATTAAAAAGGTTTGAATTTTCCAACTAAATGGCCAGATGCCCTTGTTATTTTCCTTACCAGTTTCCACTGTTCTCAACTATTCCATGCTGTAGTCCTTTCCTGTCATTTGGTGGAATTCTGCCAGTTCTTCATGAACTTTTTCTCACTTCAGTGACCCAAGAGGAATTTCTCCACGGTAACCTTTAAACAAGTACAGCATACTGCCCTTGTGGTGATCTAGTAACACTAGCATGCCGAAGGGTACTGCAGTTACTCTGGTTTGCAGTACAGACTGTATGAGAGCAGAGTGTCACAAATGGTTCACCTGTTCTAGACTGACAAAGAATTACAAGCTGTGAAATACAAATTAGATAAATGAGAGCCTAACAGCAAGCTTTAATAATTAACCATGCAGCGACATTTAAGACAGAGACATAATGGGGTTGCAGGTTTTTAGTGACTCCTGTAAGGACAGTGGAGCACCTGGAAGAAGAAAGAAATTAGCTTTTTTTTTAAGATTCAGTGTTGTTCTTTATCACTAATGTCTTAGTCATACAAAACTGCTGCAGAAAGCCTTGTTAAAAAATGTTTATGCCTGTCAGTCCTCTACATTGGATTCAACTAGGGTTCAACTAGAGTAAATGGTACATTTAAAGAAGAGAACAATATATAAGTTTTGTCAGACTACCTCTGTTTGTCATAGGCCATAATATTCTGAATGTACTAGCAACAATCCTAACACTACTATGAATAAAGCACATAGATTCAGATGCTCAGGGCACTCATTTACCATACATGTTACAAATATAGTGTGTGTGTATATGTATATATATATATATATATATATATATATATATATATATATATATATATATATATATATAATACTGTGTTTCTCTTCTGGTTCGTCCTGCTTTCACCAGTCCCGCCCACACGCAGCTGACCCGGCATTTCTCGATTCCTATTTGTCCTTTTCCACAGATAACTCAACCTCCTGGCCACGGACCATACTGTTTTAAAATACATGGGCAAATTTATCACCAAATCTCTCCACTACACGCTAACATTTTCACCTCTCCAGGATATGGACAGTTGTATGTTTTTGACACAGCGCAAACTACTGAAGTACGATTACAAAATAAAGCAAACTCTGCATACAACAAAAATTTACCTCTCCAGCAAGATTCCATGCTCAGAACCATCAACCCCATCGCTAAATCATAAAAGCCCATCCATGAAATCACTCAGTCGAATCCAACAGCATCTGTATGAATGGCTTTCAAGGAAAACCCTGGGCAGGATTTACAACGATACAATGCCCCGAAATGTCACACCGATGTTGCAGCGATTTTCGTCTGAGAAGATGGCGAACCTCCTGCTAAAAGGGACATTTGCATCTATCCCAGAGGCAACTCCTTTAAACAGATTTCCACGCTCAATATGAATTGTGATCCTATGGTTTACCCACTCTTATTCCCTTACGGAGACATTGGCTGGCACAAAGATTTACAACATGTTCCCGATAAAAGAACTGCCAACCGATTCAGGCTTACTCAATGCCAATTTTATGTGTACAGATTATCAATGAGGAATATATTTAGTATTTTGCACTATTCCAAAAGTACGTCATACACGCGTAAGTTAAAACAGAGGGCATGCTTCTCAACTATCTCGGATTACATCAACAAGATCTGCGTGTGGAACAATACAAAGGACTATCAGATGCACTGCAAGCAAAGGCTGAAAATAACGTAGGCAAAATGATCATATTACCGTCCACATTTCCAGAAGTCCAAGATACATGCAACAAAACTATTGTTGTACGTGGCTTTTTCTAGGGTTAAATCTTTCGACTCATTATCTGTTGTCTCCAGCAAAACACCTATTCACAACTGCGTCTTTCAAGAAATATGTCTTTCTTCGTGACTTCTGAATTCCTTTCTCACCATTTTCCGTTCCTATTCTTACACCGTCGTATGCTATGGCGGGCGTCAGCTAGTATGTTATAAATCTACTCTAATAAAAGGCAAAGCCCTCACTGACTCGCTCACTAATTCTCCAACTTCCCGTGTAGGTAGAAGGCTGAAATTTGGCAGGCTTATTCCTTACAGCTTACTTACAAATGTTAAGCAGGTTTCATTTCGAAACTCTACACGTAACAGTCATAACGGTCGGTAACGGTCGACAACGTCCGCCATGTTGAACTTTCTTATTTATGGCCCCATCTTCACGAAATTTGGTAGGCGGCTTCCCTGCACTAACCGAAACCAATGTACGTACTTATTTCGGTGGTATGATGCCACTGTCGGCCGCCATATTGAACTTTTCAAACGGTCTTTGTTACTTATGGGCCCATCTTCAAGAAATTTGGTACACGGATTCCCAACACTAACTGAATCCTACTTACGTACATATATACGTCCATAGCCTGCAGCTCGGTCACCGTGTGAGGCGGCGTTGGGTCCCCCATCCCAACGCCTCCCAAGTTGTTGGCTGCCTGCCTATATAAGGCCATCCGTCACTCCAGTCTCTATATTCCCTTCCTTGCTTTGCCACGGGATTCACGTCTCCCTGCTGATAACTACAGCCTTTTTATTTAATCCACAGCTTCTCCGCTGTTTTATTGTTCATTTATTACGATTATAGTCATTGTGTAGGTATTTTAGACTTACTTTACATTATTCAAGGTACCCATTTCCTTTATCATTCCAACCGTACCCCCATTAACATGTCTATCGAGGTGATCACCATCGATCAAAGAACTGTCACTTACCGAGTGGTTTCCATGCCCGGAGATGGCACCTACCTTTTCCATTCTCTTTGTTACATATTGCACGGCCATATCAGGTTCACTCTTGATATCCGGAGAAACATTGTGTCTTATGTACTGAATGACTGGGACAGGTTCAAGGTGTGGACTGATGACGGTACAGGAGATAATTATAATACACAGGAGTACTATAAGAGTGAAATGCTTAAGCCCTTCACCTATGCATCAGCATGTGAGTTGATGGCTGCCGCTGAATTGTTCGGTTGTCGCTTTCAAGTGTACCGAAATGGCCAAATATTTTACACCTTTCGACAACCGCCGATGCCTCTTAAACATCTTAGATTAACAGGTGACTGTTTCACTAGTGGACACTTTGATGTTTATGAATGTTTAAACTCTCAAAAGCTGGATGTGAAGTTATCGATGAAACTGATTGTATACTTACAACGCTTGACAGATGCCGAATGTCTCTTCAACACAAGTCCTACAAATACTGTCGTAATTGAAACAAACCATGAAACTCAAACCGATTATGACAGCGGCATTCCAAGCTGTGAGATTTGAAACAAGATTACTGTTCACATGGCCAACTGTAAGTTGCATGCTCAAGAGTAAGCTCAGCGCACAGCTTAGTCATATTACAACCGGAGGGCTGAACGCACAATGTGGTATACAATGAGATCCTTAAGAAATAATTATTGGTATATTTTCCCTCAGTTTAAAAAGGTTTAATTTTTTTCTTAATAAAAATTTTAAGGCAGTACTTCGCCGCTGCGAAGCGCGGGTATTTTGCTAGTATACTATATGTCTGTCAATGTGTTCCTTATATAGTTTCTTGCACAATAACTACTGTTACTAAAGGCATTAGCAAAAAATGAGTCTTACAATGTATCAAGTATGCACTGCAGTAGTGTGACAGTGCGGGTCAGCTCCACACTCCCTCTATCATTTTGGAGCCTCTTAAACCCTACACCACCAATAGTCAGGACCGGGATAAGCCTGGCTAGATGAGGACAAACACACAACAAGCAAGTGGATGGTGATAAAGTACTCTAGTGCTTTTATTCAAAAATCAAAACGCTCAGTGTCCATTCAAGTGCTGTCCATTAAAACCTTTGTCTCCCCAGCGGACCTTGCAGCTAAAGAGCCGCCTCCCCAATAGACTCAGCTGTCTGGTTTGGCATACTAATCCATACTGAGACTCACTCCCAGGATATTGCACGGGTTCATTACCGCTTTTTTATACTTAGTGGTTTACTATTTATGTAAAAAAGAAAGATGTTTAAATCAACGCAGAACAGAAGAATGCTATAGCAAGAAACCCTCTGCGCAATTAATATGCATTTATGGAAATGATGTGGCCTGTTTTGTCTCAAGATGTCTCATCACATTAAAAAACATTAACATCCTACAAGCAAGTGGTGTCAGATTTCATTTCCACACAGTACAGAACAGGCTTGTAACGTTGACAGCACATGCAGACACATGAAATTTGGGACCTACAACCACAGGTTTAGGCTAGTTTGGGTTTAGTTTAAAGATCTCTTAGTGTCTTACTATGTGCTTTTATTTTTATGTGTAATTTTTATTGTAGTATTTTATCTTCTAGGCTTTTCCATCATATTTTTTAATTTACATTATTCATTTACACTTACAGTCATAGATAAAGATGGCAGTGGTCTCACTAACACACGTGGCCATGTGATTTCCACAGAGTGAATCATGACAGAAATCTGGCTTGCCATTTTGGTTTCTATTTTAACCTAATAAAATGGCAAAAAGGACCGTGAATATATATATTTTAAAAAGTATTCTTAGATAATAAAATATTGTGACAAAAATACACATTCTATTGTCAAGAAAAAGACTTACTCCTTCTTTACACTTGTAGAGATGTACATAGAGATTGGCTAATATATTATAATTCATGCGTTAAATATGTATTTTTACTACTGTATTTTAGTGTGAAGTTTGCTACAATAGCATTGTAAATATGCTATTTTTTTTTTTACACTTACAGTCATAGATAAAGATGGCAGTGGTCTCACTAACACACGTGGCCATGTGATTTCCACAGAGTGAATCATGACAGAAATCTGGCTTGCCATTTTGGTTTCTAGATGACAGCAACAATTCAAAGGCTGAACATTTTGTCCTAGTTTCTGTGGCTTGGCAGTATACCTCAGTAAGGAATAAAAAGTTTGATCCATCCATCTTCTTCTAGCACTTCCAGGGGGAAACCCGAGGCATTCCCAGGCCAGCCGGGAGACATAGTCCCTCCAGTGTGTCCTGGGTCTTCCCTGGGGCCTCCTCCCGGTTAGATGTGCCCAGAACACCTCACCAGGGAGGCGTCCAGGAGGCATCCTGATCAGATGCCAGAGCTACCTCATCTGATATCTCTCGATGTGGAGGAGCAGCAGCTCTACTCTGAGCCTCTCCTGGATGACTGAGCTTCTCACCCTATCTTTAAGGGAAAGCCCAGACACCCAGCAGAGGAAACACTTCAGCTGCTTGTATTCGCGATCTCGTTCTTTCGGTTACTATCCATAGCTCACGACCATAGGTGAGGGTAGGACAGTAGATCATCTGGTAAATGGAGAACTTTGCCTTACGGCTGAGTTCCTTTTTTACCATGAAAGACTGATGCAGAGTCTGCAACACCGCCTGTCGATCTCCTGCTCCATTCTTCCCTCACTTGTGAACAAGACCCTGAGATACTTGAACTCCTCCACTTGGGGCAGGATCTTGCTCCCAACCCTGAGAGGGCACTCCACCCTTTTCCGGTTGAGGACCATGGTCTCGGATTTGGAGGTGCTGATTCCCATCCCAGCCACTTCACACTCGGCTGTGAACTGATCCAAAGAGAGCTAAAGATCACTGCCTGATGAAGCAAACAGGACGATATCATCTGCAAAAAGCAGTGACCCAATCCTGAGCCCACCAAACCGGACCCCCTCAACGCCCTGGCTGTGCCTAGAAATTCTGTACATAAAAGTTAAGAACAGAATCGGTGACCAAGGGGCGGAGTCCATCTCTCACCGGAAACGGGTTTGACTTACTGCCGGCAATGCGGACCAAGCATTGAATAAAAAGTTACCCTTGGAAAAACTTGCACAACTATTGCAAAACTGAAAGCAACTCATTCTATACCTATGGAGTGTTAGACTTTGCTGTTTTTACCTGTTTTTCCCTTTATGCAAGTTACAGTGGGTTATTTAGCATTTCCAAACTGAGTGTTTGTGAATGGACCCCGTGAAGCACTGGCATTTTATCCAGAGCTAGTTTCTTATACCTAATGCTTTCAGGGTAGGCTTTGGCACAGTGTTACCCTGAATTAGATTAATTAGATGTATAATTGTTGGTTAAAGGAGCTACTGTATATTGCTACCTTGTTTTATTAACCACTTGCAAATCTGTACTAGATAAGAAAGATCAGAAAATGGACAGCTGCACAGATGGATCGTTTTTGTACTCCCTCCTAAACTCTTCAGTCAGCCTCATGTGGCTGCCTGCCTGTCTATATGAGGCTCTTAGCCTGCTGCCTACTTGTCCACCCTTTTATCCTCTTCCATCTACTGTATGTAGCCCTTTCCCTTTAAGATATAACAGTTATGATTTTTTTCCTGTACCTTCTGAGTTGGTTTTGTTATTGACTTTTGGATATACTGTAGCTTTTCTCTAATTTTATATTTACACTTTCTTTGTGCAAACCTATTTTAATGACAGTATTGCTTTTCTATTGATTTTTCTATATATCTTCATGCTGTGTACTTGAAAGTAATCCCTGAACAGCTTTTGTGCCAACTGCATATTTATTAGAGCAGTAATTAAGTCCACAGGGGATCGTTGTAGCAGATCCAGACTGCATTACTAGGATCTACATGTCTGACTGTGCAAGTCTCCTGTCAGGGGAAGATTTTTTTTTTTTTTTCCCCTCCAGATAATCTTTAATAATCATTTCATTTTAAAGATGCTTCTTTTTTTGAAATAGCAAAATAAAATAAAAAGTGTTCTTTAGCACATTCCCTTTGACGTATTTGATAGCCTGTTGGTGAAGAGCTCAAAACGTGGTGCATACTAATCTTAATGACAGTTCATATAATCTTCCATTTTTTGTATCTTTCTTTTCGTCACATCTGGATTACTACATTTCACTACTAGCAGGAGGACACAAATGGGCAATCAAGCATCTGCAGAGGGTCCAAAATGCAGCAGCCTGTCTTGTTTTCAACCAATCAAGATGGGCGCCTGTCACCCATTTCTTCAGGTCTCTTATTTGGCTCACTGTAGCAGCAGAACACATTACATTCAAGTCTTTGATGCTTCTGCCTACGGAGTAGTCAGTGGACCAGCACCTGTGAATATGTACACACTGGTGAATTGCAGATTAGGTCTCCCAGTGAACAGCGTCTGGTGATGCCACCTCTGCATGGTATCAAATCTTAATCAAGATTCTTTTCATATATAGCTCCTAGTTGGTTCTACTGCCTACCTCCTTTCAAACTGCTGACTCCCTGAATGTGTTTAAGAAGCGATTAAAACCCTACTGTTCTGTGAATATCTGTCAAATTGTTAATGAATGCTTTTTCACTCTGTGGATACCTGTCATACTGTTAAATTGATTTTTGCTATGCTAGCTTTATAGCTCTTCACTTGCGATGATGACCTCCTGTAACCTGACCTGCTACACTTGTTCAAAGTAGTCCTTAAACTGATGTTTCTCGATTATATTGACCACCTTTGTAGATTGCCCTAGATAAAAGCACCATCTAAGCAAATAAATGTAAATATAAATGGAATAAGTAACTTAGAAAGAATGTTAAACTAAGACCACCTTTTTTTGAGTCCATAGGATATTTAGATATAAAACCTTTATTTTACAAAATTAAAAACTGCTTTTGTATTAACAAACATTTGATAATAAAAATGTTACATTAACAAGAATATAAAATATTTTATATTATTTACAGAATACATACCATAACAGGTTATAAGGCCTGAGATGAGCAGACAACAAGGATGAGCCAAACAGGGCCTCTACTTTACAAGGAGAACCCACACTCCTGACTAGAGAAACTCTAGTGCTGGTAAATAACTTCCAGATGGTGATGCATCTTCCAATTTAATTGTTGTCCTGGATGTGTTTACTCCATAGACATCAGTCTAATTGCGTGGTTGTAGAGCACTGGTAGGACTAAACAATCCCTCCAAACTGTCATGGCAGTAGAGCGTACTCAGGTAAAATGGTGGATAATAAATATGTTAAAACAGGCCTTGTGGCAGAAGTGCTTAAATCATTTTATATAGCTTAAAACCATATTTAAAAAACTATTCAGACCTCCATATGTTTGTCCAGTATTACTGTTAAAATAAAGGAGTATAAATCTGACAATTTAAAACTTCATAGGAGACCCTCACAAAAAAAAACCTATTGTTCTAAACAACTTACATCAGAAGGTATGCAAGAGAATTTGAGAGCAAATGAAAGAAGATTCAGTGGTCTAATGAGATTACAGTTGATCTGTAGCCTAGTAATTAATGCAAATATCACCCGTATTACTGTAAGGAAGCGTGATAATGTCAGCATCATCTTATAGAAAATGTTTGCTGCACCCAAACATGGAAGAAGACTGAAAATGACAACATAAATATAGCAAACTACACAGAAAAATCAATGAGGAAAACCTACACAGTCTCCCAAAGACCTTAATAGTATAGTGATGTACCGTGTTAGCCATTTATGGATGCATTTCGAAGTGTAGCAAAATGACATCTTTAACTGGCTAACTGAGCAGATTACAACATGCAAGCTTTCGAATCAGCTCAGGCCCCTTCTTGCATGTTGTAATCTTCTCGATTAGCCATTTAAAGATGTAATTTTGCTTCACATCTCATTGCATCCTAAAGATGCTAAAAGCTTCATATTTTAGCAGAAAAACTTGCAGAAGGGACAAGTGTAAACTCAGATTTTGGAATAGTTTAGAATATATGGCAATTCCATTCAACTTGAGGGAGTAGTTCTGCAAGGAGAAATAATCAGTTATTGATGTGCCAAACTCTAAGACTTATCCTGTCAGTTTCCTCAACTATGAACGTAAACACTTATAGACTCTTGGAGGTGTATTTAAAGAATCATTATTTTTCTTGTTTATATATTATTCATTTTAAAGTTTCGAGAAAGTATATTGTGTTTGATGTAATACATATTTCATCTATGAGGGAGTTATTATTTTTTATTTGTTTTTAACTGTTGGTCAGTTGCACAAAATTCCTAATAATAACAACAACATTCTATATTTTAACCTAATAAAATTGCAAAAAGGACCGTGAATATATATATATTTTAAAAAGTATTCTTAGATAATAAAATATTGTGACAAAAATACACATTCTATTGTCAAGAAAAATACTTTTACTCCTTCTTTACACTTGTAGAGATGTACATAGAGATTGGCTAATATATTATAATTCATGCGTTAAATATGTATTTTTACTACTGTATTTTAGTGTGAAGTTTGCTACAATAGCATTGTAAATATGCTATTTTTTTTTTTCCAGGGACATAGTCCAATTATGTTTCCTTCAAGGCTACATCTCATGGAAAATTTAATTCCTGCACCCATTCAATATCATACATATAACTCAGAGAAAAAGAAAAAAAATGTAGTGATCTTTACAACATGCGTATATTCGGGCACACTTCTACAGCATGCTACTACAGAATTGTTTTGTATAGCCTTGTTCACAGAAGCACATATGTCCATTTTCAAATGAAGGGTCTATTTTCAAATTTGCTTAATCCAGTTCAGGATCACAGACCGGTGAAACCTATGCTGCCGTTATCCCAAAGTAGCTAGGAACTAACTCTTGATAAGTCAACAGTAAGCACTACTTACACTCAATAACTGACTGTAAATTTATATCTTTGGGATGTGAGAGTAAAACCCAAAAGAAAAGAGAGATGACAGTGATATGTAAAGTCCACAAATGCAGTCCCAGGGGAACGATATGAAGCCAAGATTATACAGCTGTGAGGAATCAGCATCACCCGTCACACTACTCCTGCTTAATAGTGCAAACTGTTTTGTAAACACATAAACATTTATTCAAAATTGGTGTTTTCCAAGAATGGTATAGTGGTGCTTTGGTAATTACTACTGCCTGTCAGCCTCTGGGACTTTAATTTAGTCCTATGCCTTGTTTGTAATATTACTCTTATTCTCTTGGTAGTCTTGTGTACCTCCAGGTAATACTTCTCAATAGTTCAGCATATACTTTATTTCAATAGCAATGTAATCTTCCTGAAGTGTCACAGGATAGCAATAGGGAACTGTTGCTAAACATAGAAGTAGCTGTAAGACTAAAAGGCAGTGACTATAATACAAACAATGCCAGCCATTATTAATAAGAAAATAATAAGTAATTTAGATAATAATTTGAATATGAATAGAAATGAGACTCAAAACACAAAATCTCCCGAAATATTTATTGGTTATTTCTATTATAAGTCATGAAAAGTGATGTACCATACTAATAATGAGCACTTAATTATCCTTGTCTGAAAATTTAGGCTGGCTTCCCCAGATGTTACCAGGCCCACTCCATTTGAAGATTGTGGTCTTGACCATCTTGTACTGCAGTCCAAATTCAAAACTATGCAAGTTTTAAATTGTATGATGCTTAGCAGTGCAATGCTGGTGAACGTTTCATAACAGTGAGAGCTGTCAAATATTTATCATTTAATTAATATTTTATAAAACACTTTTTATATTTTGCTGTACTTCACATGAACTACTCAGTTCAACTAAATAATTTGCTCTAGTGAGCCAGTGATGGCTGCAGATCTGTGGTTTTCATTTATAGTAGCATTAGCCATTAGCTTGCTGCATCTCAGAAAACTGTCATCTTGACTCCTTTCAGCATGTCATGAAATTTGGACACTAGTCAGTGTCACAAGCAAGCAGAGAACTATCTTAAATGTCATGTACTAATTACTTAACAGATTTTAGACATTACAACATATTGTTTTAAACATCCAGAAGTTGGAAGCTATGTTGCTTCCTCAATTTGTTTTGACTTTAATGAATTTGGTCTTGCTTGCATTGTATAATAAAAAATGATTTACATGTAATTGAGTATTTTCATTTGGTAACTCCAGAACACATTTGGCAAGGAGCAGTTTAGTAAGTGTTCAGTTAGATGACATAATAAAACAGATTTGTTACCGTGTGAAGAAAGAAAGAAATTAGGAGGAGTATTGATGCACCAGAGCCTCCTATAGTGATATGGATAAATAAATTCCAGGACTGGAGTGAAAGACAGATTCCTACTCAGACATCCAAACTGCTGACTCACTCGATGCGTTAATTCTATTTTCATTGGTGCAAAGATGGATACAGAATTGAGTAAAATACCAAGAGCACCAGGTTGTGGTGCAAAAATCTTTTGGGCAACAAAAGTGTGGTCAGTAGTAATGAAAGCTCCTCAGGTTTACAGATGATTCTAAATTACTTGGATCAAAAGATATTGTAGACTCGGGTCAAGTTTGTGAAGTGAACCTGAGCAAAATTCTAATTATATACAAATATGTGGAAAATAAATTAGTTTTACACATTTCACTTAAAATATGTCTATAATTTTACAGTGGGGGGTTCTGAACTTAGAAAGTACACATCTTGAGAAATACTTACAAGGTTGCAGGGAATGTTATACATTAACTGTTTAAAGCCTTTGAGATGAATCATTTGGAGTACTGTGTGCAGCTTTTGTGTCCATGTTATGGGTATTACGTGATCTGCTACAATAATTCCATGAAATAATCTCCAAAGGAGTGACAGAGTCAGAGCTAATCATTATAAACAGACAGATGCTAAAAGGTGACATTATAAAAATGTTAGGGATTATTAAAGAAAAAGGTCATTGAGAAGCCAGCAACTACCTTAAACATGAGTTTATTAATGAAAACATGTTTTGAAAAATGAAGGCTGGGCTGGTTAACAGCACATCTTGCACAAATATTCTGAAAATATATATTTTTTTTAATTTTGAACTCCCGAAAGTTAGTACATGTTACCTATTTTACCAAGTAGGGTAGTTGAAATGAACATATTATGGATGTTAAGATGCTTATCTTTTTAATAGAAACAACCCCCAATTGTAGCCAGTCTGCCGCTCACGTTGTGAAGAGGGGGGCTGAACGCACCCCAAGGAGACGCGGTCGCACCTGCGAAACCCCCTCTTAAATGGTGATACAATCGGAAACAAAAAGTTTTTTTTTTTACCTCCTCTTTGCTCGATCAGCTGCTGGATTCCTGCTGCTGCTGTGCCGGTTAATCTGTATCTCGCGCGGCAAGATAGTCTGTATAGCAGCTGTCCTACTCTTTGTCTTTTATTTCCGGCCCCGGGCGTGTTTAAATCTCTAACTCTCGTCTCGCGGGACATGAGTTATTGATATATTTTTTTTTTAATTTAAAAATGGAATAAGAATCTGAAAATCTAACAACATCTCATTAAAGTTTGATAAATTCTGAAAAGAATGATTCCAAATATATATATGTATGTTTTAAAATAAGCCCAATTTAAAGTGTGACATAAAAAGCCACATAAAATCATTGCACAAAATTGTTGCACTTTTAGGCTTAGGATGTTACATGTAGAGAGTAGATATGCAAGCTGTGCTGGGATGAATAGCCTGTGCTTATCTAAACATTTATTAAATTCATGTATTTCTTAAGAAAAACGTTTAAGATTTGGCAACATTACCTTTCAGGTGGCAGTCTGTTAATTTAGCCAGGGTCCAGACTCTACTTTTTTTGTATTCCAGAGTGCAGTCACTTCAGAATTCAATGAAATCACCTACACTACAGCTGCTCACTGGAGTGGTATCTCCCAAATGTTCCCAGATATAGTATACTCTATAATGGTAGCCAACAAATTTTTAAATATAGGCCTTTGCCCATATTGAAAGGCAACTTGTCCAGTAGGAGTCTTCTGTATGTGCAGATACATACAGTATATATTTCATTTTTTTTTTTTTTAGTTCAAATGTTAATTTAATCAGAACCATTTAATATAAATTCTTAGTTTAATGTCAAATTCTGCAGGAGGTCATTTTAATTTGATAAATTATTAATGTCTTCATTTTAGTCTTTCACATATGATTGTAGCTCTTCAGCTATGATTAATACAGATAACTGAGAAACAAAGTTTGTTTGACACAGTGACATATTTAATATTGTATGCAGTCATAGTATGGATTAATTAAAGTCTGAAAATAATTGAAGAGATTTGAATAGTGCTTCAGATTTTATGAACAGCCAATGCTTAGAAACAAAGATATGTATTGTAACAATAGCTTTGTCTTGATTTCAGGAGAACCTTTGTAGCTTAAACAAGGCCAAAAATACAATTGTTGAACATCACTAAAGTTTCTAAGATATATGTATTACTATTCGTGGTAGAGAGCCAGTGGCATCATTTAGTTGTTGTTTTTTTTTTTAAACAGAAAAAAATAGCAGTCAGTATTTAACCTTGGAAAGGTTTCAACATATAGCCATAAAAATGCCCATACTGTGTCAGAACCTTAATTTGTCATTGTCTTTTTGCCACTCTATCCTTTTTTCTGCTAAATGGTGCCAGCTGACTTTTTTCTATCAATCAATCATCAGTAAAATGTTAAATATATATTGGGCACAGTGCTCACTATGAATAGTGCTACAGGTATTGTGACCTCCAGGGGGCACGGCAACTCCCTAAACACTTAACACAACAGAGACACAAGGGCAGTAAAATAAAAGGCTTTTATTTAGTGGGAAACGTTTCCACCCGTTTCCCACTAGCACCAAGCACAGTACAGCCCAAGATTACAGCACCTCTCTCTCTCTCTCTAAAGTTATCTTCTTCAGAGTCAAAAGGAAGTCAGAGCTGGGGAAAAAACCAACAACCTTGAGGTTTAAAAATCCAATGCTGCAACCTCAAAATCACAGTAATCAAGAAATTCTTAGAATTTCGAGTTCCTGCTTTTGTTTTTCTTCATATGACCTCATTATTACAAGTGTTCACTATTTCATTTGGAAGTGATTAGAAAAGTGTTTCACTTGACGTCCCACTTTCTCAAGAGGTCGGGAAGGATATAAAGAAAACACAGTCATTGTAAGACGAACTGAGACTGGCAAGCTTAACAAGATTTCATTTTTTTTAAATTACTAAAGCAGTTAGAAATTGTGCATGGTGTTTTCATTTTTCACAAAAACAGAAAAATTCTAATTAAATACAGTGCCAGTCCTGATTGTACTTTTCTGTTTTCCAAAGGAGCACATGCAATTTATTTGTTTTTTGTTTTTTTTTCACTAAGTATTCCAAAATTGCTAAGCAGATCTTTGATGCCAAGAGTAAACATTTTGGGTCAAACAGTTCATGTGCTCTAATTCACCGTTCTATAAAGCTCATGCTATCATGCCCTGTGTCCTTCACAAAAAGAAGGCACAGAGCTCAGAGGAGTAATGAGCCTTCTTTACAATAAAATTATGCAGTTCTACTGCAGAGGGAGAAGATGGGGATTTCTCTAGTGCTGGTGTGCAGACTTCTTTTAAGGATGGTTTCTAACCTTCTGTCTGTTTGCAGGATTGAATAAAAGATGTGTAATCATTACTGAGGGCTTTAACAGTACTACTTTAGTTGTGTAAGTCATCCTCCCCACAGCAGAACTATTAAAAATCAGTGCAGAGATCCAGGCATTCAGAATGCAGTGAGTGCATAAAAGCAACTAGAACACTTAGTTTGTCAACTAGTAGGTATATAAATAATGACTAAGCAAATGCCTTCTGCTAGTTAGAGTTAGATGTACTGTTCTGCATTGTTTTGTGTAAAAACAAATTATCTTTTTTCCATTGCAGCTAGAAGAGATTTCTTCAATGCACTGTCAAGGTTTCCTCTTATCTTTCACTAACCTTGTACTTATGAGGTTGGGTTGAACGAGTAAATTAGATCTCTGCAAAAGCACATTAGGACATGTCATTTTGCACAGGGTTTGTACCTGAAATTTTGTTCAAATAGACTCTAAATCTATGTGATTAAATGTTGTATGCTTAGTCATCTATTCTACTGTTAAAACTGGACGCCATACTGCTGTATTATGAAATGTAGTAAAAGCCACGCTAGATTTTGTGACCCTACAGCACTGAAGGATCTGGTGACTTTAGAAACAAATGCAACATTAAGTCTGTTTCTTCCTTTAGGTAAACATATTTGCATTTAAAGGTATTTATAGTACAAAGCGATTTGAGTTCAACATTTATTTTTTACAGTAGTTAACTCTGCTGTCTCATACCTTGATAAAACATAGTTCTAATCCCAAACTTATCACTGTTGGTATGGATTTGTACATTCATCGTGTGTCCATTTGGAATTTTTCCCCACATGCCAAACTAACCATGCATTCCACTAACAAATAGTTTGGGACTTGAAAGGAGGATAAGCCACTTTTCACTTTAAATGGGTTGGCCCATCTATTTGTGGATGAGCCTACCACAAAGCCTAAGGAGCATTGTAGTGTATGATAAGAGCAACAAGATATGGCTTCCTTTCAGCAGTTTGACCAAGGAGTTCATAGTAACTCATGAAAAAGAGGTTCTGCAGTATAGAGACTCTTTAGACAATAAATTTGATATGGCTGTACTAAAAGTGAGGACAGGGAAGAAGTGAAGGGCACAGGACCCAGTTAGCCAGGCTCATCGATACTACAGCACATTAAGGTCTGTGTAGGCAGGGCTCGTCAATGTGCCAAGAACTTGCTGCAATAAAGTGTAAGTCAATGAAAGATACCAGCTAATCCAGAAGGAGCTGCATTCAAATGTGGAAAAAGTGTAATGCAGTAGGAAAGGGGGTTATAACAACATGTGTCTCATCAACTAGGTCAGAGCAAGTAATGTACCAGAACATTTCAGAGGCAAAGCTTAGGAAAACTGGACCACTTTGCATTAGATTCTTTATCCAGTTGGCTTACGATGTCCTCCCCAACCTATCCAATCTCTTCTGCTGTTGTAAGAGCAACATACTAGCATGCCCTCTGTGTCTAAGAAGAGAAGTCATAGAGCACATCCTCAACTATTGCCCATAGGCCCTGGCAGAAGACCATTACCTCTAGCTGAACAGTTAGGTGCTAAAAAGTGATAACAGAACAAGGTCAAAGATCAAAACTGAAACTATTATTAAAAAAACATTTTCATAAACTGAAATAAAATAATTAACAAAGCAGAAATGAAAAAATAAAACTAAACTATTAAAGCAGCTGGAAAAACTAACTGAAATATACTAAAAAAAAATGTGTTTTTGTTTTTGAATTATTATTCTTGCCATTAGTCTTTAACACTAAAAAAGAAACTAATCCACCACGAGCCACCTACATATATTTCATCTAGTGAACAGTGGCTGGTGACAGATGGAACTGAATACAGGCACACATAAAGCATTTGAAATGGAAAGCGATTTACATGTGTAGCATAAACGTTATAACACATCTGCGAGTATGTGGGAAATAATGGAACACCCAATTCACAAATCAAAAGAGTATCACCCACTTCCACCTAACGGTCAGGTCTTTAGGAGCTACACTACCTCTTCTCATGGCCCGGCCAGATGCTGATCTGCAAATTGCTCCCAGAAAAAAAAAAAAAGGAAACCGGATGTCCCACCTCTTGGGCGCCACTGTCAATCACAGTTTGTAATGTGGCAGTGCTACAACGTAACTGAGAGAATAACAGTGGGGAAAAAAAAAACTTTTACGAGTACCATACATTTACACCAGCTGTTACAGATTCAGAACAAATGTATGTTTTTATTATATTACCAGCATTGTAATGATGCATTGCATGATAACGTGTAGTGCATACACTTGACTTGAGTATTCATAGTTTTCATACACTTCCTCTGTACATTTAGCATTCATTTGCTGAGAGGTTGATGGACTTGCTGCTTCCTGAGCAGCTCTTCTTTTCTGCACCCTGGCGGCCCGCTTCTTTTATCTGCATCTTTTCGCGTTAAAACTGATTAAGTCAGTGATTGTGTTGCAATTGCTAAGTACGTTTGAGAACG
This sequence comes from Polypterus senegalus, assembly GCF_016835505.1. Lineage (NCBI taxonomy): Eukaryota > Metazoa > Chordata > Cladistia > Polypteriformes > Polypteridae > Polypterus > Polypterus senegalus. The sequence goes on from NC_053161.1 coordinate 3,996,574, forward strand.
GCACACTACAAATGTGCCGCACGGCTGCCCTGTTGGCCGCTGCCAAGAGTTGATTCTACAATAAAAAAATAAAAACGAATAACCATGGAGGTCAATTTTCACCCCGAAAGCAGATTTAAAATCCTGGACAGAGAAACGAACAGCCACGGTACCTTTTGTGAAAGTGTTTATTTAGTATTTGGACTTCAGTCTTCACACATTATACACTTCATGTCTATATTTTGTCAATTATTAATAAAACATGAAAAATGTTTCTGTTTTAGTGATGTAGACACGAAACATACCTAAAATGTAAGTATTCCAAATGACGATACATTATTTACCCTCTACAATTCTACGCACCTCACTCCCAAATAAACCACTTGAGCACTGAGAATCTTCTTTGTAATTTGGTCTGTGGCTGTGGTGGGGTGTGGATGGTATGGCAGGCAACTTGCTGCTTGTGCTGATCAACACATTTACAACATGATAGACACTGACGGAGAGGTGCGAAGGAATTTAAGGTGGGCAAGAATTGCAAGTTTTTTCATAGGCTTCAGAGATTCTAGTGTTAAAAATCTCAGATGCTGTCTCTGTTGTTTTGTACCCATCCATACACCCATTACCTATTCTTACTCTGCTCATTAAAGGCTTACTGTTTTTATGCATGGGCTATTCAAGTCTCACTGCCTCTAATCTTGACACTAAATACTTATTTTTCTTTGTTTCCCTCAATACAGCTAGGTGGGGACTTGCACATTGATTCAAGCCTAAGAGCCCTGTTCTTCCTAAGCCCCCATAATTTTCATGATCACACCTGTCAGAATACAGTATAATCTATTTTCTGAATTTTTATATCTTTTCAGGTCTGTAAGCGCAAAAACTCTGTCTATAAATTATATATGCCTGAGACGGAATCAGAGATCAATATGGCTGGAAGAAAATAAAAAGCCCAGTATGGGAGATTTTTGAATGCTATATTGAAAGCATTGGCTTGGAGTGAGATATATTGTGTGGTATAGACATTTAGAGTCAAATTCACCTATATTTCATTACAAATTGGCTCATCCTAGGCAAGTAAAGGAAAAGATAAAAAGTACCAACAATCAGCGCACATTTGTTCAGCACAAATGACATAGAAAATATTTAAAAAATTATAAAATTGTTCATATCCAGTATCTGGTTTTGATTATGCTTGTTTTTATCAGACAAAAACAAAACCAGACAGTAAACCATGCAGTGTAGAAAGCTTCCACTAACATATCCAAATCCATTAAGTCTAGAGCTGTGTCTGATTGTGACACAAAACTAAACTCCGTATTAGCTCTTTAACCATACACTATATATATATATATATATATATATATGTATGTGTGTGTGTGTGTGTGTGTGTGTGTGTGTGTGTGTGTGCGTGCGTATGTATGTATGTATCCGTATAAATGGCCCACCCTGTATGTGTGTGTGTGTGTGTGTATATATATATATATATATATATATATAATATACTGTGAACCTCGCTCCAGACACAGACAGGCAGACACGTTAATGTCACCCACAAACACAGGTTTATTTTCCATTCTTCTGTACAATTCTGCTCACCAACCCCCAATACCCCTCAGTCCAGGCCAATCCAATGCCTTCTCTTTCTTTTTCTTTCTCTTCTTCTTCTTTTTCCTCTCTTTCTTTCACTCTTTCTCTCTTCTTCCGACCGCCTCCTGCCTCCTCCAGACGTTGCCACTCTTCCACCCAACTCTTGTCAATGACTGGAGGGAGGCAGCCCCTTTTATAGGAACCCGGATGGGCTCCAGCTGCTTCCCGGCAATCTCCCGCGGACACACCCCCGTGTGGTGGAAGTGCCGGGCTCCTGGGATAATCAGGTACTAGGGTGCCGCCTGGCGGTGGCCACGGGTCCCTACAGGGCTGGGCTTCTGTACCCGAGGCTCCCAGCATAACCAGGACGGACGCCCCCTCTCGGTCTGGAGGAGGCACAAGCCCTCCTCTGGTCCTCCTGGGCGTCCGGCCGGGGACCACAATACATACATACAGTGGGATGCAAAAGTTTGGGCAACCTTGTTAATAGTCATTATTTTCCTGTATAAATCATTGGTTGTTACGATAAAAAATGTCAGTTAAATATATCATATAGGAGACACACACAGTGATATTTGAGAAGTGAAATGACGTTTATTGGATTTACAGAAAGTGTGCAATAATTGTTCAAACAAAATCAGGCTGGTGCATAAATTTGGGCACCGTTGTCATTTTATTGATTCCAAAACTTTTAGAACTAATTATTGGAACTCAAATTGGCTTGGTAAGCTCAGTGACATACACAGGTGAATCCTATAATGAGAAAGAGTATTTAAGGGGGTCAATTGTAAGTTTCCCTCCTCCTTTAATTTTCTCTGAAGAGTAGCAACAAGGGGTCACAAAACAACTCTCCAATGACCTGAAGACAAAGATTGTTCACCATCATGGTTTAGGGGAAGGATACAGAAAGCTGTCCCAGAGATTTAAGCTGTCTGTTTCCACAGTTAGGAACATATTGAGGAAATGGAAGACCACAGGCTCAGTTCAAGTTAAGGCTCGAAGTGGCAGACCAAGAAAGATTTCAGATAGACAGAAGCGACGAATGGTGAGAGCAGTCAGAGTCAACCCACAGACTGGCACCAAAGACCTACAACATCATCTTGCAGCAGATGGAGTCACTGTGCATCGTTCAACCATTCGGCGCACTTTACGCAAGGAGATGCTGTATGCGAGAGTGATACAGAGGAAGCCTTTTCTCTGCCCACAGCACAAACAGAGCCGCTTGAGGTATGCTCAAGCACATTTGGACAAGCCAGCTTCATTTTGGAATAAGGTGCTATAGACTGATGAAACTAAAATTGAGTTATTTGGGCATAACAAGGGGTGTTATGAATGGAGGAAAAAGAACACGGCATTCCAAGAAAAAACACCTGCTACCTACAGTAAAATATGGTGGTGGTTCCATCATGCTGTGGGGCTGTGTGGCCAGTGCAGGGACTGGGAATCTTGTCAAAGTTGAGGGACGCATGGATTCCACTCAGTATCAGCAGATTCTGGAGACCAATGTCCAGGAATCAGTGACAAAGCTAAGGCTGCGCCGGGGCTGGATCTTTCAACAAGACGACTGCTCAAAATCCACTAAGGCATTCATGCAGAGGAACAAGTACAACGTTCTGGAATGGCCATCTCAGTACCCAGACCTGAATATAATTGAAAATCTGTGGTGTGAGTTAGAGAGCTGTCCGTGCTCGGAAGCCATCAAACCTGAATGAACTAGAGATGTTTTGTAAAGAGGAATGGTCCACAATACCTTCAACCACAATCCAGACTCTCATTGGAACCTACAGGAAGCGTTTAGAGGCTGTAATTTCTACAAAAGGCGGATCTACTAAATACTATTCATTTCTTTTTTGTGGTGCCCAAATTTATGCACCTACCTGATGTTGTTTGAACAATTATTGCACACTTTCTGTAAATCCAATAAACTTCATTTCACTTCTCAAATATCACTGTGTGTGTGTCTCCTACTGTATATGATATATTTAACATTTTTTATCGTTAACCAACGATTTATACAGGAAAATGACTATTAACAAGGTTGCCCAAACTTTTGCATCCCACTGTGTGTATATATACACTGCTCACAAAAATGAAAGGAACACTTTAAAGAAACACATTAGATACATCAGATCTCAATATGAAGTTGGATATCTATACAAATAACGACAGGGCAATGTCTTAGGAACAAAAGGATGCCAAGTCTTTTAATCGGAATAAAAGTTTTCTGTCTACAGAGGGCTCAATTGTGTAGACACCCTAAAATCAGAGTGAAATGAAGATGTGGCAGGCTAGTCCATTTTTTCAAAAACTTAATTTCTGCTACTCAAAATGCTTTTCAGTATCTTGTGTGGCCCCCACGAGCTTGTATGCATGCTTGACAACGTCGGGGCATGCTCCTAATGAGACGACGGATGGTGTCTTGTGGCATTTCCTCCCAGATCTGTATGAGGACATACCTGAGCTGTTGTACAGTCTGAGGAGCAACCTGGCGGTGCCTAATGGACCGAAACATAATGTCCCACAGATGTTCTATTGGGTTTAAGTCAGGGGATCGTGAAGGCCATTCAATTGTTTCAATTCCTTCATCCTCCAGGTACTGCCTGCATACTCTTGCCACATGAGGCCGGGCATTGTCGTGCATTAGGAGGAAACCAGGACCTACTGCACCAGCGTAGGGTCTGACAATGGGTCCAAGGATTTCACCCTGATACCTAATTGCAGTCAAGATGCCGTTGTCTAGCCTGTAGAGGTCTGTGAGTCGGTCCATGGATATGCCTCCAAGATCATCACTCACCCACCACCAAACCAGTCATGCTAAACGATGTTACAGGCAGCATAATCTCCACGGCTTCTCCTGACCCTTTCACGTCTTTCACATATACTCAGGGTGAACCTGCTCTCATCTGTGGAAAGCACAGGACGTCAGTGGTGGACCTGCCAATTCTGGTATTCTATGGCAAATGCCAATTGAGCTCCCCGGTGTTGTGCAGTGAGCACAGGGCGCAGTAGACATTTGAGCCCTCAGGCAACCCTCATGAAGTTTGTTTCTGATTGTTTGGTCAGAGACATTCACACCAGTGGCCTGCTGGAGGTCATTTTGTGCTCATCCTGTTCTTCCTTGCCCAAAGGAGCAGATACTGGTCCTGCTGATGGGTTATGGACCTTCTATGGCCCTCTCCAGCTCTCCTAGAGTAACTGCTTGTCTCCTAGAATCTCCTCCATGCCCTTGAGACTGTGCAGGGAGACACAGCAAACCTTCTGGCAATGACACGTATTGATGTGCCATCCTGGAGAAGTTGGACTACCTGTGCAACCTCTGTAGGGTCCAGGTATCGCCTCATGCTACCAGTAGTGACACTGACTGTAGCCAAATGCAAAACTAGTGAAGAAACAGTCAGAAAAGATGAGGAGGGAAAAATGTCAGTGGCCTCCACTTGTTAAACCATTCCTGTTTTGGGGGTCATCTCATTGTTGCCCCTCTAGTGCATCTGTTGTTAATTTCATTAACACCACAGCAGCTGAAACTGATTAACAACCCCCTCTGCTACTTAACTGACCAGATTAATATCCTATAAGTTTCATTGACTTTATGCTATACTCTGATTAAAAAGTGTTCCTTTAATTCTTTTGAGCAGTATATATATATATATATATAATATCCAAATCTGTTTGTCTGTCTGCTTTTCATGAGAGAACTACTTAACAGATTTATCTTTTTTTCTATAAATTGCTGGAAAATAGTTCATTTGTGGCAGCAATTTATTTGCAAGATTCCGAGGAGAGGGGGAGGTTGCACCGCAGGAGTAGGGTGCCAGGCGGGGCCAACCTCACTCATACGCTATCCTCCATTAGAATCGGTCTGCCACTCGCCACATGTTGGAGCATACCTTGCCTCTGCTTAGCTAGCAATACCTGTTTGTCCAGGAGTTATTATCATCTCGAGGTTGTTAAAGAGTGACATTTGGCGTTTTTGAGAGAGAGATGAGAGTTGTGTGTTTTAGAGGGTACCTGCTCATTGGCAGAGATATCATGGCCATGTGCTTTTCTCCCCACGCAGGGTACGCTCTCCCATCAGAGGTGAATACAATCAGATACAGTGGCAACATAGAGCGTACCTACCTTCCGCTTGGCCAGAGATACCTTGCCAGCTTTTTACATTTTTGGAAAAGAGATCACAGCTACATTCTTGCCCCTGACAGCAAAATCAAAAATATTGTATACGAAGAGGCCCTCAGATATGAAAATTATGAATATAAATTTTTCTCAATACAAATGACATTTAAAAAAAAAAAATTATTGATTTTTAAAATTTGTCCTGTTTCAGAGCCACAAGGGACACGATGAAAGAAAACTCAAACTAAACTGAATTTCCAAGTAAGGTCAGAAAAAATATAGAAATAAAAATTAATATAAAAAGGCAAAACTTTAATAACCTTGTAGCAGAAGCCACCTTTAACAGCATCAGTTATAGCAAGCTGTGCTACCCAGCAAAGCAGGCAGTTGGCTTTGTCATGGCTGGGAGGAAGCTGCAGTCATGGCTAAGACTGTTAAGTGGACTTCATATCACCACACGAGACTGATAGCTGAAGACTGACCTGGGTAAACAGCTTGAGTTGCCAGATGCTGTTATACCAGCAAAACTTATGCCTGACATGCTTCTGATGTTTGAAACAAGAAGAAATGTGGTTCTGCTGGATCTGTTGATTCCCTGAATGTAAAAGTCATATGAGAGGAAGTGGTCCAGACACAAGGAACAGAGGCATGAGTAACATGCACAATGTCTTCCAATAGAAGTGAGTTGTAAAGGCATCTGAGAACATTTTCTCTATGGGGCCATTAAGTTCCTTGTCCTCACATGATAGCACAGCAGAAAAGCCATTAGGAATATCACAGAAATTGCATAGACAGCATAAAGATGGCTGTGGATCAAGAGGAATGCGCATCTGTGGACAATATGTACTGCTTGGCCACAAGTTAGGGCCTGATAAGCCTCATCTGGATCACTTGGATGACTGTGTATGATTGTTGAAAGACCTGAAACACTATATCACCTCAGGTACAACTACTGGTGACGTAAGCCAAGTGAACTGTAGCATGAGTGAGTGGGTGTCTGTCATTGACTGATATAGATAGTGAAAAATGTGGAATGAAAATGCTATAAAATGGATGTTTTGCATAACTGAAGTAAAACAAGATGCCAATGGTGCAACATCCTAGCTGTGAAACTCGGATAACAGCACAAAAAGCACATATTACCTCTGACTTTACAACTTGTAATTTCAGTTTGTGTGGTTGCTCGTATTTATAATTCTGATACCTCATGAACACAGGAAGAGTTACAATATGAAGCCCTTGAATTAAGTATTATTTTGACATTGTCACCCATCATTGAACAACTGTGTCTGAAGCTTCTTGTGGTGTAACAGTGTTCCTTTAGCTCAGAAGACTGTTACTTATTTTTCGGCTTTAAAGCTGAGTTGATCAGGGCTGTGTCATAGGTAATCTATCTGCACTCAGAGTTATGTCACCATATATGCCAGATCATTAGAACAAATTTAATGAAACCATTAAAATTTGTCAATGCTACTTACCTAACATATTCAATTCAATGTATTCTTTCAATTAAGTGTTTTAAACCCTAAACATAATTTTGAAACATATGCATAAATATGTCATGCAATACTGTACATCAAAAACATACTGTACATCTTCTGCTTCTTTCGGCTGCTACAGTTACAGGTATCTTCAGCGGTTCATCTTCTTCCATATCTTTCTGTCCTCTGCATCTTGTTCTATTACTCTCATCACCTGCATGTCCTCTCTCACCACACCCATAAACCTTCTCTTAGGCCTTCCTCTTTTCCTCTTCCCTGGCAGCTCTATCCTTAGCATCCTTCTCCCAATATACTCAGCATCTCTTCTCTGCACACGTCCAAACCAACACAATCTCACCTCTCTGACTTTGTCTTACAACCATCCAACTTGAGCTAACCCTCTAATGTACTCATTTCTAATCTCGTCCATCTTCGTGGCTCATCAGTTTTATCCCCCTGTAGTTACTACAGTCCTGCACATCCCCCTTTATTCTTAATTATCGGCACCAGTACACTTCTTCTCCACTCCTCAGGCATCCTCTCACTTTCCAAGATTCCATTAAACAATCTGGTTAAAACCTCCACTGCCATCTCTCCTTAACATTTCCATGCTTCCACAGGTATGTCATCTGGACCAACGGCCTTTCCATTTTTCATCCTCTTCATAGCTGTCCTTACTTCCTCCTTGCTAATCCGTTGCACTTCCTGATTCACTATCTCCACATCATTCATTCATCAGCCTTTCAAAGTACTCTTTTCATCTGCTCAACACACTCTCCTCGCTTGTGAGTATGTTTCCATCTTTATCCTTTATCACCCTAACCTGCTGCACATCTTTCCCAGCTCAGTCCCTCTGTCTAGCCAATCGGTACAGGTCCCTTTCTCCCTCCTTAGTGTCCAACCTCTCATACAACTCATCATATGCCTTTTCTTTAGCCTTTGCCACCTCTCTCTTCACCTTGTGCCTTATCTCCTTGTACTCTTGTCTAATTTTTGCTTATCACTCTATCTCATTTCCTCTTTTCCACTCTCTTCCTCTGTATATTCTCCTGTAATTCTTTCTACCACCAGGTTTCCTTTTCCTCCTTCCTCTGTCCAGATGTTACACCAAACACCCTTCTTTCTGTCACCCTTACATCTGCTGTAGTTGCCCAACTGCCTGGTAACTCTTCACTGTCACCCAGCTCCTGTCTCACCTCCTCCCTAAACTCAACCTTACAGTCTTCCTCTTTCAACTTCCACCATTTGATTCTTGACTCTGCTCTCGCTCTGTTCCACTTCTTGAACTCCGTCATCCTACAGACCACCATCCTATGCTGCTTAACACTAGAATTACCAGAGCCTACGAAAAAACTCGTAGATCCGTCCCACCTTAAATCGCTTCTTTTCATCGTTCACAGCTCTCCACCAGCGTCTTTTGTCATCTAAATGTGCTGATAAAATCAGGCTGCAAGCAGCCGGCTATTCCATCCCCCCACCGACTTAGAACGTGCACAAACTTCTGCCAGCTCATGCCTTGAATGATTTTCTGGGAGTGAAGTGGAGTTTTAGAGTGGAAATAATAGATCCTTATTTGGAACACATGCATTTCATGTGTGTTTCGTTTCTACAGTAATCTGTGTAGACACACTTTTAAAACAGAAACGGTTTTCATATTCTATTAGTAAATGACAAAATGTAGACACAAACTATACAGTATAATGTATGAAGCCTGAAGTCCAAATATCAAAGAAACACTTTCACAAAAGGTACAAATACTATAACAGAGCAAAGCCGCCTTAGCATGCCATTCTGATGCTTATTCACTACAACTGGTGCGGTGGCGTAATGTTATCAGCTGCTGACTGGGAATCAAACGGTCATGAGTTCAATCCCTCATGACTCCATTTTGAGAAGTGAACTGATCTTATTCTTACTATTTTACAATAAAAACATACATTTGATTTCAGTCTGTAACAACCGGTGTAATTTATGATACTTGTAAAGGTTAGCTTTGGTTTTTTTTTTTAATTCACATTTCATTCTCTCAGTCGCGTTCAGGATCCTTCCCTACGCCCCACCCCATCTGACACTGCTATTTTCACAAAAAGACACGCAATGGCTCTGCAGTGTATCACGATACATTCTCTTAACAATGCTAGCGAAATGAAGTGTCTGCATGCACTTTTTGTGGCATTACACGTGCATTTTTTGTGCATTTCCGTGCCAAATAACATTCAAGCTATAGCACATCTTTATGTGATCCAAATAAATAACATTCGAGCTATAGAGCGCCTTTATGTAAAAAATTGGATCACATAAAGATGCGCTACAGCTCAAATGTTATTTATTTGGAGACGCGCTATAGCTCGAATGTTATTTATTTGGAGACGCGCTATAGCTCGAATGCATGCAGACACTTCATTTCGCTACCATTGGTAAGAGAATGTATCATGATACACTGCAGATCTAGCGTCGGAGCAAGAATGCACATCTCACTTTTGCCAACGCTGTACTTTGTACATGTATATGGGAAGCTCTGCATTTTACATGTGCCTTTACGCTGTAGGAAGTGAGTAAATAAATAATGGTAACTAAAGGTTAATAAATAACTGAAGCTTGTTGATGCTGCATCATCTTTTCTTTTTCCATCACCTTTTCCTGTAAGAAGCGTTCCACACACTTCTCTCTATGCTGTGGTTTCTATTACACACCTGAAAGAAAAAGACAATATATGTGAAAACATCATCGCACAAATGCAATGTTATTTGAAAACGAACAGCGTCAGATTGGGTTTGAATTTATGCTGGCGCTATTACTTAGAGTCAGATCAGGAGCTTATTCAGTGCGCGCAAGAACATGCAGGTGGCCAGTTACTGTGTGCTACATGCTGGCGGTGATCAACTCACATTTTAAAAAAAAGCTTGTGATAGTACAAGCAACTGGCCACCTGCGTGCTCCTGCCGCACTGAATAAGCTCACGCCTTCTGGTGCATGATGTCAGCGCAGCAGCGCAATAAAAAGGAGACAAATACATGTGACATTTTGAAGAAATCATTTTATGACCTGAATAGTACCAATCAGAAAACATTGTTGGACTAATGCAATATTATTTGAAAACGAACCGCGTCAGATCAGCTGTAAAAGTATGGCATTTCTAAATGTTTGTTTTTTTCAGTCTGATTCTCTCAATCAGACTGTATATTTGTCTCTTATTCAGTGCGCTTATTCAGCGCACGCAAGAACATGCAGGTGGCCAGATGCTGGCGGTGATCAACGCACATTTTAAAAAAAGAAAGAGTGAAATATATGTGACGTTTTGAAGAAATCATTTTATGACACGATTTACCTTTATTTACTTCCTAAAGTCACAAGTAGTGTGCAGAGGGCATGCTCAAAAATGTGTGTAATGCCATGAAAAAAGTGCCTGCTGACACTTTAGTATGCAAGCAATGGTATGTGCATTCTTGCTCCGATGTAGAAGGGAGCTGAGTTTACCTCTGTTATAGCGCGTCTTTGAAAACAGCAGTGTCAGATGCGGGGGTGGGGTGTGTTTGGGCTCGTGAATGCGGCTGAGATAATAAAACTGACTAAAAAAAAGCAAAATAACAAAGCTAACCTTTACAAGTATCATAAATTACACCGGCTGTTACAGACTGAAATCAAATGTATGTTTTTATTCTAAAATAGTAAGAGTAAGAGCAGTTTACTTCTCAAAAAGGAGTGGTGTAGGATCAAACTCGCGACCCTTTTGATTCCCAATCAGCAGCTGATTCTATTATGCCACGGAGGCAGTCATAACAAATGCTTGTCAATGTCGCATGTTAAGGCGGCTTTTTGTTTCTGCAGTTATATTTTTGAATAAAAGTGCAATTGTTGTGTTAGATTTGCACCTTTTGTGAAACTGTTTCTTTGCTCTTTAGACTTCAGGCTTCATACATTATATAGTTTATGCCTACATTTTGTCTATTACTAGAATATAAAAAACGTTTCTGTTTTAACAATGTGTTTACGCAGATTACTGTCAAAAAGGAACAGACATGAAATGCGTGTGTTCCAAACAACGATCTATTATTTCCAGTCTAAAACTCCACTTCACTCCCAGAAAATCAATCAAGGCATGAGCTGGGAAAAGTTTGTGCACGTTCTAAGTCGGTGGGGGGGATGGAATAGCTGGCTGCTTGCAGCCTGAGTTTATCAGCACATTTAGAGGACAAAGAAGGGATTTAAGAAGCGATTTAAGGTGGGACGGATCTACGAGTTTTTTCGTAGGCTCTGGTAATTCTAGTGTTAACTACACTTTCCCCTGCCACCACTTTGCAGTCTTCAATCTCCTTCAGATTGACTGTTCTGCATAGGATGTAATCTACTTTTGTGCATTTTCCTCCACTGTTGTACATCACCCTATGTTCGTCCCTCTTCTTAAAATATGTATTCACCACAGCCATGTCCATCCTTTTGGCAAAATCCACTATCCTCTGACCTTCTTCATTCCTCTCCTTGACAACATGCCTACCCATCACCTCCTCATCTCCTCTGTTCCCTTCACCAACATGTCCATTGAAATCTGCTCCAATCACCACTTTCTGCCCCTTGGGTGCACTGTTCATCGCTTCATCCAACTCACTCCAAAAATCTTCTTTCTCATCCATTGCACACCCAACTTGTGGGGCATATGCACTAACAACATTCATCATCACACCTAAAATTTCCAGCTTCTTAATCATCACTCTGTCTGACACTCTTTTAACCTCCAAAACACTGCTTACATACTGTTCCTTCAGAATAATCCCTACCCCATTTCTCCTCCCATCCACACCATGATAGAACAATTTGAACCCCCCTCAGATCCACCTGGGCTTACTCCCCTTCCATTTAGTCTCTTGCACGCACAATATATCAACCTTCCTTCTCTCCATCATGTCTACTAGCTCTCACCCCTTACTAGTCATACTGCCAACATTTAAATTCCTAACCTCAGTTCCACTCTCTTTACCTTCCTCCTCTCCTCCTGCCTGCAGATAGGTCTTCTCCTTCTTCGGCCAACAGTAGCTCAATTTCCATCAGCACACTGTTGGCTAACATTACTGGTAGCGGTCGTTGTTAAACTGGGGCTCGACCGATCTGGTATGGAAATTTGTATTGTTCCCATATTGCTGCCGTTCCTGACATAACCCTCTCCATTTATCTGGGCTTGGGACTGGCACGAAGAAACACACTGGTTTGTGCATCCCCTGTGGCTGGGTTATCAAAAACATACTGTACATATACTGTATATAGAAAAAAGTCCAGCTTTCAGTTGTCTTTGGTCACACACACACTTAGATAAATCTGAACACCTGAAAATAAGTCCACCATATATGTGTACACATCAATTCCAAACCAGACCAAGTGCTACCTCAGGGTCGATAAATAAAAGAAAATGTGATTTTAAAAAAATACCATAGTTATTAAAAGAAATATTTCCAGAATATGCTAAGCTAAAATAATTAGTCTTAAGCCTTAATTTAAAGGCTGAGATTGATGGGGCTCCTTGAATATTGGTAGGCAGGCCATTTTAGAGATTGGGTGCTCTATAGCTAAAGGCACTTCCATTGGATAGCAAATAGTCAAAGATCTTAGATTTACAGGTAATCTTGACAACAATTGAACTGGATCTTCTAAAGCTACTAATTGTCCTTCTATATAAAAGCGGTCGGGATTGTCCTTCCATCCCGTGAGTGCTAAGCAGGCGCGGAGTTTCACACACGCCCCGTTCATTTTGCAATGCACGATGGGATTTGTAGTTTCGTTTTTCCTGGTAAAAGATGATTTTCTACTCCAGACTGTGCGATATCTTCTTCTTTCTTACTATATAAAAGCGGTCGGGATTGTCCTTCCGTCCCGTGAGTGGAAAGCGTAGCAGTATTCCGCTTATCACAGACTTACTACTTGCTGTACGAAGCGACATGATGTGAGCAGAGTTCTGGTGCTCCCATCGTTCCCTTGCTTTTATGTGCGATGCGCTGTAAAAATAGACAAAATTATGTCTCTGGAAATAATTAATGTTGATGGAGTAGAAATGCGACACCGCATAGTAAATATCAGGGGGATTCAAAAGGGCGACCTCAATATAGAAAAAAAAGTTTAAATTTCATCACAAAAATAACAGAAACTATGAGTATTAAAGTAAAACCACTCAAATGCAATATAACCAAATTAATGAGTTTGTATAAAGTACCAAATTGATCTACATATTGAATTGCCTTAAGAACTGGTCAACTTAAAAGTCGGTCGCCTTAAAAGGAGGGTCAGCTAGTATTAGACAAAAGCTGAAAAGAATATTGTTTATTCATAAACCAACATAAGGCAAAAGTAGCGGTGATATGAAATAATACAGCAGACAAAATTCTGGATGTAGAGAGTTTGTTTAATTAGGTAGCCTAATAACAATTGATGATAATTGTTCAAAGGAAATTAATTTGAAGAATAGCTATTACATAGAGTTCATTTGCAGCACCTAATGAAATCTGGAAAAGTGGGGATATCTCAGTGAACGTTAAAAATAAAGATACTGGTATTGTGTGTGTCCTCTGCATTACTTTATGCCTATGAAACATTTACACTGAGGGAGAAGGAAAGTTCTAAATTGAATGTGCTTAAAATGAGATACTATAGGAAGATTCTGATAATTTGATGGAGACAAAACATGACAAAAGAAAGAATACAAAAAGATCTTAAATGAGAAAACAACTATTTGCTAAGTTAATCAGGGTGGTCTCTTTGGGCACATATGCAGGATGAAAGAGGAGTGGCTAATCAGAATGCTGACAGAGAGAAAAAGAATTTGGAAACATCAAATTGGAAGACCAGCACAGTGCTCGATTGATGACTGATATACAGTAAAATAATGCCTAGGAGTAGAAGAATGAACAGCAATAAAGCTGGCTGAGGAAATGAAAGGACCCTGAATGTCATCAGGAATAGAATAAAAAGCACCATTGGCTTCCAAGGCCCCTAGGAGTACTACAGAGGTTCTCTGGAGCTGGATATGAAAAGCATTCTACTCTTGCATTTATCCTTGAAATTTTAAACAGACTTTACTCAGGACTAAGCCCTGGACTATAGGAATTCATTCTTTCAGTTGTGGGGCTAGAATATTTGAAATTTTATGTGTTATACTGTGGATTTCAAAATTGTCACTTTGCTCAACACCAGAATATTTTTTTAAAAACTTGAGTTATGTGTGCTCATGTGTTCCATGGGTTAAATTCACCATAGAATAGTAAATGAATGATTCAAACAGCCCCAATCACAATACATTATAATAATCACTTTTTTTTGAATATATATGATTAATTTTTTCCAAGATTTTAAGACTGAGAAGCTGTGCTAAGAAAAGCAACCTTTCGAAAGTGTGGTAATGTGATGAGATTAGTACAATGTTTTGTTTTCCACAAAGACAAACAAGCCAGGTTTGTGCATGGTAAATGAATGCTGGTGTATGCATGACTGTGACTGATTTCAACACTATTCAGCATTGGTTCCCACCTACCCACAGTTATATGTAAAAATATATTTGATACGAGAAAGATCTAAACAGTTTTTGTTTACCTTGTAACCATGAAAACTAGCTTTAATGTCATTTGATTGGCCACAAGATGACAGTCAGTATGGATAATGCATCTAATTCATATTGTACAAGGTGTACCCCTGAGTAATATTCAATTCTGTACAACATTTCTAAGTACAATAGTATATTCTGTAGTTTAAATAAATGCATTTTTCTTTATTCAAAAATCACACAAATCCTGTAGTATGTTGTGCTATGTTTGTGTCATATCCCTAATGTACTTCTCTTTAAACATAGCTTATAGATAGTGATTAATAAGTAGGGTGTTGTGGCTGTATGGCACCATAGTATCTTGCTCAGCTGTTCACTGTGTCATGAACTGGTATAAACACTGAAAAGACAATATGTCCTATCAAGTCATCGTTATCACACATACTAGCACGCAGTGGTAAATATTTCTCCATTCCCGGTGGCCTGTTGTAGCCAAAGGTTTGAGATGTGTCACTGTGATCTGTAAGGTTGATTCTATACACATTGTTTTATTTAAAACATGTAATTGAAGTCATAAATACATACAGCTAAAGCCATACAAACCAGCTGATAGAGAAAATCACTACTGCCACATAAGCAGCCTGACAGGGAGATTTAAAGAAACAAGTAGAAGATGAATCAGGCAGGCTCTTTAAAAGTTGATGTTGTCCCTGTTTAGTGATGATCAATATATATCAATATATAGCCAGGGGCCACTGTCTGCTGTTTAGAGTGTCCCTGTGAATGAATCCCATATTTGGCATATTCATGATCTAATTTTGGAACCTGAGAAAAGTATAAAGCCTCTGGTAACTGCGTGAAAATTAGAGCTCACCTACAGACAGATGAAAGTCATCGTATATGCCCATACCCAAGAAGCATGCTTGCCACACTCTCTTTCAAAGCAGGTCAGAGCCATCTGCAGGAACTGCATCACACTTTTCGCCAGTAGCTCTCCTTCAAATATTGTATTATTGTGACTGTCCAGCCGTTATTAAAAGAAGCTAAGTGTAAAGGGTGGATTAGTGGCTCTGAGGCTAAGGATCTGTGCTGGTACTCAGAAGGTTGCCAGTTCGAATCCCCGTCACTGCCAAAAGAGATCCTACTCTGCTGGGCCCTTGAGCAAGACCTTTAACCTGTAATTGCTCCAGGGGTGCTGTACAATGGCTGACCCTGCGCTCTGACCCCAAGGGGAATGCGAAAACTAACACATTCCTAATACAAGAAATTGTATAAGGCAAAATAAAGAAACAAAAAAAAAAATTAATATTTTGAAAAGTAGTAGCCAATTCTTTCTGAAATGTTCCTCCTTAGCTACCTTCCACCTTTATGAAATTTGTTTGAGATCTTAGTTCAGCTATTCTTCCAGCACTGTTGCTGAAGTCAGATTTATATTATAATGGATGTTACATACCAGAATGGCATTTATTTTTTAAATTCCCACCCACATTTCCTTAACCTTTGGACCTTTTAAGTCCAACTTGCATACAATGCAATCACAAGCAGTGTTTGCCTTACTGCTTGCCACACTTTCTTGCTACCTTTTAAACCTAGCTTAGGTTCTGCCAACTTTTGATTCAGACTCATTCAGGCATGGGGATCCATGGACTACCACCCCTATTTAGTGGCTGTTCCCCCTCCCCCCTTAGCTAACATTAAAGCAAGCGATTCCATATGAAGCTGAATCTCATACTCATTGGCAGCTGTTTCCAACTTTGTTCTTTATGGAAATGCAGGACACACTTGAACCTGTATATACACCCTATTCTGTTCCTCTGTGGAGGAAATAATTAGATGAGAGAAATATGGTACTAGAAATATACTAGACATTAAGCCCTTTACAATAACGGGCGCTAGAACAGTAGTGCATAAACATTAGTAGGAACAGTCTATATTAATTGCAAAGGGACTTTGTATGTGGCTGTAATATGCGTCCCTGTATTGTGTGCCTTTAATTTTCTCTCTCATTAATACTGGTTTGTATTTCAGTAAAATGCCTGTAATTTTGTCTGACAGTAATACAGTGGAACCTCGGTTCACGACTATAATTCATTCCAAAACTCTGGTTGTAACCAGATTTGGTCGTGAACAGAAGTAATTTCACCCATAGGATTGTATGTAAATACAATTATTCCGTTCCAGACCGTATGAACTGTATGCAAATATATATTTTTTTAAGTTTTTAAGCACAAATATAGTAAATAAACCATTGAATGTACAGCGTAATAGTAAATTAAATGTAAAACATTGAATAACACTAAGAAAACCTTGAACAACAGAGAAAACTAACACTGCAAGAGTTCACGCTATAGTTAGGACCCGCTCGCTAAAAAAACTTTTTTTTTTTAATGAGTTTTAAGCACAGGGAAAAAAATGAACATTTGAAAAATCTGTAATTTAATAAACAACCAAGAAAAGTAACATTGAAAAAATGCGCGCGCGCCTGTGTGTGTCTCTCTCTCGTGGGCCTGCGTGTGTGTATGTCTCTCTGAAGCGCGCGCCTCTGTGTGTGTGTATGTGTGTCTGTCTCTCTCTCTCTCTCTCTCTCTCTCGCCTATGTGTGTGTCTGTCTGTCTGTCTGTCTCACGCTCGCACCTGTGTGTGTCTCTCTCTCTCTCTCTCTCTCTCTGAACACACAGAAATACACAGGAAGAGACTGAACACGTGCCGTGTGGCCCTGCACATACGCACTTTACCAGAAGACACGCACACAGGGGTTTTATTAAAGAGGAGATATATATATATATATATATATATATATATATATATATATATATTTTTTTTAATGCAACTTTCACTTCCAATATACAATGTATGCATACATATCCAGGTCAAAATGAAGCCATTGGAGCAATACAGTCATCATCTGAAGGAATGCAGGAGGCATTCTTCTAGCATATGATTTCTGGCTTCAAGGAGGTCCCTCATTATTATGAATACCCACATACTATCCATCCATCCATTCTCTTCCGCTTATCCGAGGTCGGGTCGCGGGGGCAGCAGCTTAAGCAGAGGCCCAGACTTCCCTCTCCCCGCCACTTCTTCCAGCTCTTCGGGAGAATCCCAAAGGCGTTCCCAGGCCAGCCGGGAGACATAGTCCCTCCAGCGTGTCCTGGGTCTTCCCCGGGCCTCCTCCCGGTTGGACGTGCCGGAACACCTCACCAGGGAGGCGTCCAGGAGGCATCCTGATCAGATGCCCGAGCCACCTCATCTGACTCCTCTCGATGCGGAGGAGCAGCGGCTCTACTCTGAGCCCCTCCCGGATGACTGAGCTTCTCACCCTATCTTTAAGGGAAAGCCCAGACACCCTGCGGAGGAAACTCATTTCAGCCGCTTGTATTCAAGCGATCTTTCTTTGGTCACTACCCATAGCTCATGACCATAGGTGAGGGTAGGAGCGTAGATCGACTGGTAAATTGAGAGCTTTGCCTTACGGCTCAGCTCCTTTTTCACCACGACAGACCGATGCAGAGCCCGCATCACTGCGGATGCCGCACCGATCCGCCTGTCGATCTCACGCTCCATTCTTCCCTCACTCGTGAACAAGACCCGAGATACTTGAACTCCTCCACTTGGAGCAGGATCTCTCCCCAACCCTGAGAGGGCACTCCACCCTTTTCGGCTGAGGACCATGCTCGGATTTGGAGGTGCTGATTCTCATCCCAGCCGCTTCACACTCAGCTGCGAACCGATCCAGAGAGCTGAAGATCACGGCCTGATGAAGCAAACAGGACAACATCATCTGCAAAAGCAGTGACCCAATCCTGAGTCCACCAAACGGACCCCTTCAACACCCTGGCTGCGCCTAGAAATTCTGTCCATAAAGTTATGAACAGAATCGGTGACAAAGGGCAGCCCTGGCGGAGTCCAACTCTCACTGGAAACGGGCTCGACTTACTGCGGCAATGCGGACCAAGCTCTGACACGGTTGTACAGAGACCGAACAGCTCTTATCAGGGGTCCGTACCCCATACTCCCAGAGCACCCCCCACAGGATTCCCCGAGGGACACGGTCGAATGCCTTTTCCAAGTCCACAAAACACATGTAGACCGGTCGGGCAAACTCCCATGCACCCTCAGGACTCTGCTAAGGGTGAAGAGCTGGTCCACTGTTCCGCGACCAGGACGAAAACCACACTGTTCCTCCTGAATCCGAGGTTCGACTATCCGACGGACCCTCCTCTCCAGAACCCCGAATAGACTTTTCCAGGGAGGCTGAGGAGTGTGATCCCTCTATAGTTGGAACACACCCTCCGGTCCCCCTTTTTAAAGAGGGGGACCACCACCCCGGTCTGCCAATCCAGAGGCACTGTCCCCGATGTCCATGCGATGTTGCAGAGGCGTGTCAACCAAGACAGTCCTACAACATCCAGAGCCTTAAGGAACTCGGCGTATCTCATCCACCCCGGGCCCTGCCACCAAGGAGTTTTTGACCACCTCGGTGACTTCAGTCCCAGAGATGGGAGAGCCCACCTCAGAGTCCCCAGGCTCTGCTTCCTCATTGGAAGGCATGTTAGTGGGATTGAGGAGGTCTTTGAAGTACTCCTCCCACCGACCCACAG
The DNA here is from genome assembly GCF_016835505.1 of Polypterus senegalus. Lineage (NCBI taxonomy): Eukaryota > Metazoa > Chordata > Cladistia > Polypteriformes > Polypteridae > Polypterus > Polypterus senegalus. The sequence goes on from NC_053161.1 coordinate 4,015,860, forward strand.
CGTCGAAGTCAGGTCAGCAGCGCACCATCCCCACTATATACGGTGTTGACACTGCACTGCTTCCCCCTCCTGAGGCGCCGGACGGTGGACCAGAATCTCCTCGAAGCCGTCCGAAAGTCGTTCTCCATGGCCTCTCCAAACTCCTCCCATGCCCGAGTTTTGCCTCAGCAACGAACCGCGTTCCGCTTGGCCTGCGGTACCTATCAGCTGCCTCCAGAGACCCACAGGACAAAAAGTCCTATAGGACTCCTTCTTCAGCTTGACGGCATCCCTCACGCGGTGTCCACCAGCGGGTTCGGGTATTGCCGCCACGACAGGCACCGACCACCTTGCGGCCACAGCTCCGGTCAGCCGCCTCAACAATAGAGGCACGGAACATGGCCCATTCGACTCAATGTCCCCACCTCCCTCGGGGCGTGGTTGAAGTTCTGCGGAGGTGGGAGTTAAAGCTACTTCTGACAGGGGACTCTGCCAGCCGTTCCCAGCAGACCCTCACAACACGTTTGGGCCTACCAGGTCTGACCGGCATCTTCCCCCACCATCGAAGCCAACTCACCACCAGGTGGTGATCAGTTGACAGCTCCGCCCCTCTCTTCACCCGAGTGTCCAAGACATATGGCGCAAGTCCGGCGACCGACCACAAAGTCGATCATCGACCTGAGGCCTAGGGTGTCCTGGTGCCAAGTGCACATATGAACACCCTTATGCTTGAACATGGTGTTCGTTATGGACAATCCGTGATGAGCACAGAAGCCAATAACAAAACACCGCTCGGGTTCAGATCGGGGGGGCCATTCCTCCAAATCACGCCCTTCCAGGTCTCACTGTCATTGCCCACGTGAGCATTGAAGTCTCCCAGCAAAACGAGGGAATCCCCAGAAGGTATGCCCTCTAGCAACCCCTCCAGAGACTCCAAAAAGGGTGGATACTCCAAACTGCTGTTGGCATACGCACAAACAACAGTCAGGACCCTTCCCCCCACCCGAAGGCGGAGGGAGGCCACCCTCTCCACCGGGTAAACCCCAATGCACAGGCTCCGAGTCGGGGGGCAATAAGTATGCCCACACCTGCTCGGCGCCTCTCACCGGTGGCAACTCCAGTGTGGTAGAGAGTCCAGCCCCTCTGTGACTATATTTTGCATATTCGGTGAGTTTTTATGAAACTTGCCAGGGATGGATAAGTGCCATCCGAGCTATGATATATATGGACTCTGCTCTTGTAAGACTCAGATTGCATTTATTCCTTATCTGTGCACAGTGCACCTGCTCTTATCAACTGCCTGAAAATGATAAGCCAGACCTGAGGTAATGGGTCAGGCCTGCTTTAATCAACCAAAATCCCTAAATAAAAGAACTGCACCCACATCAGTTGCATTTGGCTTATAAATCACAATTATCAAATAGTTATTTTTCCATTCAAAATGAACTGGATACCCACAAGGTTAAATAACTATATGGGTATCTAACATCACTGATGTAGAAGTTATGCTGTCTTTTTTTGTGCCTCTTAATATGTGATAATTCAGTATGATTAGATAAATATCCATGTAAACTGGGGACAATGCACTATCAGTACTAAGACCCCAGTTATTACGAAGTTTATTTCTTCTTATATTTATATTTTGGTTAATCATTTCCATGGCTGTTGATGTAAACAGTTCAGTCTTTCTAGTTATGTAATGCACAGAAGGCGTGTACATATTCATCTCCTTGTAGGATACTGAGTCTGTCAACAAAATAACTGTCCTTAATTCATGCCTGGAGCAAACTATTAGGATGTTTTGTTGAGCTTCTTGCTTACAAGCAAACTTTTTACCCGATATTGCTGGAATAGTCTATAGGCCCCCATTAACTCTTTTATGTTATGTTATATTATGTTATTGTGAAGAGTAGATGTTATAGGAGCAGAAACATAACCAGCATTAATTCTTGTATTGTGATTTTAAATGAAAACAAGCTCAGAGTACTTGATAATATTAACAGCTGTAACATGATAAAATCATCATTTTCATTTCACTTTTCCTGTTGAGGGTCATGGTATTATCATGCTATAATGATCTCACCAGGCCTCCCTATTCCCTGCATCTTCCTCAGGGGTGGGACTGTCCAGTAGTAATCCCAGCTTGCTGAGCTCCTAAAAGAAAGCCCAGCAAATCTGTGGAGAAACCCCAAGTTCCACATATTTTATTCTAGCCCTTTGTACTGGTTTTCTTGTTCTTTCAGGCACTGCTTGGTCGTTATGATCATAGGTGGGAATGGAGCTGGAGACTGACCAGTATATTGAAAGCTGTGAACATAGTCCTTGCTTTACCATTATTGCAGTATGATGTTTGTAAAACTGTTGCTGCTGCTGTTTGTTGGTTGATCTCTCAATCATGTCTACCCACACTCATGAACAATGGCTGGAGGTTCTTGAACTCCTCCATCTGGAGCATCTGCTCTCCACTTTCCGTGCCACCCTTTCCCCAGAGAGAACCATGACCTCAGGTTTGGACATCCTAATTCTAATCGCAATCACGTCACATTCAGCTGTAAGCTGTTCCAGTATGCACAGTCTGATAAAGATGTTACCTACAAACATCACAGATGCAATCCTTGTGTCCTCAAGGAAGATACCCTACAAATTTCAGCTAGACCTTTACTTTTTTTCATTACAATCATGAAAATAGTTATAGATAACTCTACACTTAATATGAATTATGCAAAAACCACTCCCTCTCCAAAAATTCAGAGACTGAATGGGAGATCACAATATCCCCAGAACTCAAAACTTTTTAAGCACTTTCCACCAAATACTATTGGGTACACAGCACATGTAGAAAATCTTGACAAATTCTCATGACTCCCCAAATATATTGGCCAAGATTAAGAGTTGGTTCAATTTTCTTCAGCCATGTTGATATACAATATTTTTGGTTTTGTTTGCAGGGAACTAAGCAATGTATAGCTGACCATGCAAGAAGCATGATGAGCTAAGATCAACCACTGCCAACTTGAGAGTCTGTCTCTGGGCCTTGTTAATTGGCATTGCAAAGCTTCACCGGGAGCTGTAATTTCTTGAATTGAAAAGGCATGTCCATTGCGATTAGAGAAATGCAAGGGATTAAAAAACTCTCATCAATGCCACATCCTGTGATGATTATCGCCTCCATGATGTTGTTCTGAAGCTGACAGACCTGGAGACGGAATCCATTCCAAAGTCTGGGTGGGCTCAGGTTTTTTCAAAAGGATAATTGGTGCTCCTACTTTCAATACTAAGTTGTGGGGCGGCATGCCAGGAGGGTTAATGGAATTTAAAAATTCTGCAGGGTAATGAACTCAATCGTTGTGTTCTAAAATGGTATTTATTGAAGTGTATATCCAAGACAGTGTGTCAAATAATTTGAACAGCAATTGATTAATTTTATGCCTCCCCCTCCCTTTGGTCCGCAGCCTCTCTCTTTGCTTTGCGCTTATAAATCACTGCCACAAGCAGACTATGATACATGTTGCAAAATCGACCGGGATGTTCAAGCAAATTATAGAAAAAAACTCAATTTAAATCTGTAAAGTAGTTCTCTTGTGAAAATGCAGACAGACAGACATTGGATTTCAAATATATAGAGAGAAAGTCACGTCCACAGTATCGTTCCATCAGGGGCACCAGCTGTAACATCACCTGTGGTGGTTCTCACCATTCCTTTAGCTTTCTGTTTTTGATACACTTTTTCATCCATCTACACACTGCACTTTGAACCTCCATTTCTTTCAGATATATTGCTAGCTTTTTGAAAATCAACCTAAATAATACTGTATGAGCTTCTATGATCTTTTGTGTTTTCATAGATTCACAGCATATTAATTGGAAATGGCCTCCCCTAACTACCTCATGTTGAATATTTATTTACACACTTATTCTCAAGTCTTTTCTTTAATATATAGTATGCTTCTATTAATTTTCTCCCAATAAACGATCATTTTACTGGCCTGTAGTTACAAGCAGCGGCCTCTTCAGGTTTTCAGTATAATGAGATATTTGATAGTATCCAATTTTTAGACATTTGTCAATGTGCAGCAACTTCTAAAAATATGCTATAATGTATATCATATATATTTCATCAAGAACCCCACTAAGCACTCCAGGATGAATGTTGTCTGCTCACATCAATATATTTGATTTAAGCATATTTAATCCTATTAGCACTTCTTTTTCTTAGCTATCTCCAATGTCACTGAGTACCTCTTTAATGCCTCTTTAATAGTCCTGGTAGCTAGATAATAATTTAATGTCAGCATCAAGAGTGATGGACTTGCAGTCGATGAATGAGGAGATACGTGAATGAGAGGCACATAAGGAGAATGGAAGAAAATGCAAGGAACACTAAAATAATGGTGATTAGAAAGAAGGAAACAGCACTGATAAAAGCAGAAGGTCAACAATTAGAACAGGTGGGACACAAATAAAACATACACAGGCTTGATCCGCAATATAAATAAAATCATGCAGTACTTCTTTATATTACTTGCTTTTCACCACAATAAATACAAGTTATTGCCAATATACTAACAACCCAATTGTGCTTGACTCACTCATAATATGGAACCAATGTATGAAGTATTTTAAGATAGAGAAGCCTTTATCTGTGGCACCTCTGCACAAAATCCACTTTTTTCCACCATCTCAAATGTATGCAGTTTTTAATGTCTGGAAAGCATTTGGGATTAAATCACTTAGAGATCTGTACATAGACGTCTTTGCATCCTACGAACAATTACACTCCAAATTTAACTTTCCAGCAACACACTTCTTTCACTACTTTCAAATTAGAAACTTTTGTTAAACAAAATCTGCCCAGTTTTCCTCACTTCCCACCTACCTCTATGATGGAAAAAATATTAATCAGATCCCTTTCAAAGACCCAAGAGTACAGTGGGAAAAGAATCTCTCACTCAACATCTCAGAAAAGGAGTGGAAGGCAGCAATGCACAGAATTCACTCGAGCTCCATATGCGCTAAGCATATAGTTATTCAACTCAAAATTATATATCGAGCACATTTGTCTCATTTAAAATTCTCCAAAATGTTCCCAGGGCAAAATCCCACCTGCGAACGCTGCAATCAAGTTCCAGCCTCACTGGGTCACATGTTTTGGGCCTGCGCCAAATCAACATCATTCTGGACCAAAATCTTTAAATGCATTTCAGACAGCCTTGGTGTCACAATCCCTCCTAATCCACTAACAGCTGTGTTTGCTGTACTCCCAGATGGGCTTAAAGTGGAAAAGGACAAACAAACTGTAATTGCCTTCACTACACTACTAACACATAGGATTCTTCCAGTTGACCAAGATAAATCTAACTCTCCTGTTCTAAGTCAGTGGGTAACTGATGTTATATACTATTTGAAATTGGAAAATATAAAATTCACACTTCACACAGAAAATCTGTACAAACCTGGCAGGATCTAATCCATACATTATCCAACCTGCTATATCCTAACTACAGGGTCACGGGGGTCTGCTGGAGCCAATCCCAGCCAACACAGGGTGCAAGGCAGGAAACAAACCCCAGGCAGGGAGCACACACACCCACACACCAAGCACACACTAGGGACAATTTAGAATTTTTCGCCAATGCACCTAACCTGAATGTCTTTGGACTGTGGTAGGAAACCCACACAGACACGGGGAGAACATGCAAGCTCCATGTGGGGAGGACCCAGGAAGCGAACCCGGGTCTCCTAACTGCAAAGCGGCAGTGCTACATTTTATAATAATGCCTTTAAATTGAGGAAGCAGGTTCTCTCCACTCTTTTACTCCATTTATCTTTATTCATTTATTAATTTATCTATTTACTTAATTTTACTAGCTTTAAGTTTTACTCTGCTGGCCTAGCTCTTTTTCTCAGGGGTGGGGGTTGATTTGTGAAACTTGAGTTATTTGTATGAAATGCTATTTGATTTTAATAAAATCAGAGCAGGTGAAGGAATGTTAAATATCTTGAATGTTAGATTAGAGAGCAAGAGAATTTTTGATTGAAGAAAAAAGGAGAAGAAAAATTGCAAAGACAAACTGCTAAAACTGCAAAGAATTCCTGAAAAGAAATTTGAGCATTGGCCTTAAAAATAAATTACTTAGAATATGCATCTTCCCAATTTTAGGTTATGGTAGCAATACATGTACATATGGAAAAGAAACTGGTAAGAACCTGAAAAGCTTTGAGATGTGGTGCTACAGAAAGATAATGGAAATCAGCTGGACAGAGAAAGTGACAAATGAAGAAGTGATGAAGAGGATGGGTATATGAACGAGTGTGATGGAGGAGATGATGAGAAGAAACATGAGATTTACAGGATATATGTTCAGGGGATCAAATGAGAAAAGAGTGCAACTGGTGGTTGAAAGAAGAAATGGTGGAATTAAAGAAAAAGGAAGACATAATATGGATGATGATATAAAAGAATGATCTCAATAAAAAAATTGGGGCACGGAGGGGTGCAGACATTAGGTGGATATATATATATATATATATATATATATATATATATATATATATATATATATATATATATATATATATTATGGCAAGCATTGTGCCACTTATTTATTAAAATAATTTACAACTACCCCCTGAAGTCTATCATGGGTTTTTACAGATCAACAAGTTTAAAAAGGTTTTTCTTGTAGCATATGGAGTTTAAAAAAAAAGTAAGAGTCACTGATTGATTGATAGATTCTATCTTTTGTGTTACTTCTCCGTATGTATTTTGCCAGTTAATGTTTGAAGTCTTCTATTACTGTTCATTCCCCTGTAACTTTGCTTTTTGATATTATTAAAAAAGTTGCATATTAACATTGTTACTTGTTCTGTACCACACTTCTAATATTGGCCTCTGTCCTTGCTGCTTATAAGGAAATCCTCATATCTTCACAAAGATGCATCTTATCTCCTATTTAAAGCAGACATATTTAAATATACCTAATGAAAATTTCTCTCCACCTTTTTGATTTGGTCTGTCTTTTCTGAATACTTTTTGCTTATGTTTATTACTTTCTGTGCATTAATTATTTTGTTTTAGCTTATTCCCTGCAGGCTAATATTTTCAAAGCTGATTAACCTATGCGTATGACTTTATAATACATTAGTTCCCCCCTCTGGTTAATATACAACCCCTCCAGTTAGTACTTGTCCATCTGTTGGAAAAGCAACTCCAGTGCGCCTTGACCAATCTATCCTACAACAAGATTTAAAAAACACATTAAAATGAATTTTCTCAGTCTTGCTTGGATTGGCATATTGAAAATGCAGACCTTTGCATTGTATTCCTTAAAATTGAATTGGTCTCCCACATATTCACCAGAAATGCAACTGTAAATGTAACTGTAAGAAACTCCCTGCCACAAAAGCTAAGCTTTGTTATCAGTCCCTCTAATAACAGAGTCTCATACTATCATTAATTCCCCATTCTAAGGGCCAGCTTAGAGGTGGCCCACTAGGGCTTCTCATTCTTGCCTGCCAACTCGGAGCTATCAGAGCCACTGTCAAAGTACTCAAGGTCCAGAAAATGGATGGACACCTCCAGCTCCGAAGCTGATGCTCCTGGACAGTAAACACCTTATTCATTGATTTTGTACCTAAGCATGAATCACATATCTCAACCTCTCTACTCTAGAGTCTCCTACCATTCGACTTCGAAGATGAACTTTACCTCTGTAAATGACAAATTCTGTACTATAGCACAGGCTAGCTACCTCCACCTCAAGTTCAGCAAACCTGTGGGACAATATTTGCACTGATGTAACTTAACTTTCAAATACTTGTAGGCCTTCACCTGCTCCACTATTTTTTGTCATTTTCCTCTTTGCTTCTCAGTGTGACAGAGCTCTATGTTTAACTATTTTAGTTGCTAGCATCAGCATAGCCACCTGTATCCTAGATTGTCTATTTCCCTATTACACAATGTGTTTTGCCATCACTTTCTTTCTTGTTTATAAAGGACAATATGTAAAATGCACATGGGAAAGCAGATGATATGTTAGTGAAGTAATCGGCTATAAGCTAGTATTTTTCACAATGGCAATACATAAAGCAATGTTAAAGTCTTAATCAATGTATGTGTAAGCATTATCTTATTCTGTACGTGGTGGGCCTTTCTTGATTAATTACACTTTTTACGTATTTATAAAATAATTCATACCACTGATTATTGCATATATGAATGGTACTAATTATTTTTTGATGCCCCGTTGCCATCTACTTACTCTCTCCTAAGAATCTATGATATTAAGATGCTCACTTTTTCAATACCCTTAAATCCACCAACCACAATCTTAAATATTTCCAAAAATGTGTTTTATCAACACTGAATGCCCACTGAATGTTTTTATTGCTTTCCTTCCAATTTCTCTGAAGGTATTGCTCTGATATGATATTAAAGCTGACCTACTAAAAAGTAATACAAAATTTCATTTTTTCTTTTATATCCCAAAAAAGAGAAAACCACATTTAAAATATTAAACTACAATATTTAGTTTCACAAATATGCATTTCCCATTAAAGAGTATCCTCTAGGTGCTCCTGTTCCTCCCACAGTTCAAAGACATGAAGGTTATGTGGATTTGTGATACTAAATTGATGCTAGTGAGTGTGTGTGTGGAGTAAAACCAATGCATTACACCAGCATTTCAATATATCTACAAAGTATATTTTTTTCCCTAATAAGTACCCGTAAATGTTAAGTATTTAATATCAGCAATAATCAGTTACCCTCTGTGTTTGAAAACATTCCCATTCCAGCTGCCTACATATTTTTTGCACTTTAAAGTATTTGGGGGAATGCAGCAGAACCACAAACATTTTTAGTTTTTGAAAATTTGCCTCTGTGTTCTAGGTCTGTGCTTGGCTAATCATCATTAGAAAGGTTTTTTTCTGTTTGCATTGGCACTTTCAGTTGTTGAGTCTCCTACTGCACTTTATTTTTGAAACTGTGAGTTTTTCTGTTCTCTCCACAATTGATAACTACAGGATGCACTGTTAACTGTTGCTTAGGTATGATTCTGATGACTTGCTTACCATACATTTGCCAGCAATGTACAGTGTTTATGCATGTAAATGTTTGTACTGTATGTGTAAATCATAAAGCGCAGTGTGCCCACAGATATAAAATATATACATGTTATCTGATAAGACCACAGACCTTACCTATGACATTTATCCATCCATCCATCCATCCATTCATTTTCTAATTTTCTGATCCAAATCGGGGTAGCATGGAGCCAGTCGATCACAGAATAAATTTATGACTCTGTATATAATTGACAATTACACAAATAAGAGGAGGTAATGTCCATGCCAACAACAGGCTGAATAGATGCAGTTTAAAATAACAGCAAATTCTTTTCCTCATTTTAAAAGTTAAGCTTACAAGTTATTCCTGCAGTTTACTTAGCTTAACAAAAAAAGAAACATAGTGAAAAAACTACAATGTTAAATATCTACTTATCCTCAAGGTCTGATAAGTCATTAATGATTATATATAGTGCATTTTGTAATAAACATCAGATAGCATGTTTTACATTCACAACAGAGACATTTTAGAATTGTACATTTGGAGAGTAAGTAGGTTAAGGGAGCAGCAGGGACATTTGAACTTGAAATCATGCGACTCAAATCCTTAGACTTTAAACCTGTAGTGCCTGTCTACTGATACTCTCTTACTATAAAGAGCTACACGTGGGATTTGAAAAGAGATTATATTCATTGATTTTGGGTCACACTTTATGTACATGGATACTTGCTGTTGGTTTTGGCTACTGCCTCATTACTTAAACTCATTTGTTTTCTGGCCTTCTTAATCCAATTCAGTCTCCCAGAGCTGTCTCAGAAGCATGAAGCAAAATTTATTATCCCAATCCAAATAGGATTCCAGGATCATTAATCAACAACCAATTGATCAACAAACAAAATAAATCAATTCATGTTGGATTTAACTCCTTTCATAATTGAAGAACACTTTACAAAAGCTTTAAGAACATCTCTCCATCCATTCAATTTCCTGCAGTCTTTACATGCTATTTGGTTGCCATGGAGCTGGGTCACCAGTGACAATTCTTGCAATAACAAGCGCAATGCATAAATACTATGAAAAGAAAGTGAGCTATTTAGGTTGTAGAATTTTTGTAGTAGTAATCAAAGTCAAATTATAAGTACATAAAATAAATAATTATGTGATAAATGCTTGATACAGTTTAAAATGTAGCATCACAAACTACATAACAGATGCATTAAATTTGCTGTAGTGTATGAAATGATGTTAATGAATCAGCTATAATTACGCACAATTCATACAAGTACTTTTTTTTTTTTTACCAGTGATGGGAACTGATTCATATGCCTTGGTTCTATTTGGTTTCTAGTCCTCTGGAATCTGTGGACATGAAGTATTTCAGCAAAGTCTCAACTCAGCAGGGGCTCTTTTTCCTATGGAGGCTAAAGAGCTTTGGGATAAGAAATAAATTCCAGGAGACTGTCTGCTGCTGAAGTATTGAAATATGTTGACTGTGTGCATCATGGTGTGATTTGGTAATCTGACTTGCAACGATCTCTAGCTCCACCAAAGGATTGTCCAAAATGCTTCTAAAATCACTGGGGCTGACCTTCCACAGCTTCGTACCATCCACTCCATCCAATGTCTGAGGTGGACTGAATCCATCAGATGACAGCCATCCAGCTCCTCATCTTCTTTTTGGTAAATGCTACCATAGCCTCAACACACACATTTCACACACTTCAGGGGCAGAGTTTTCCCCCAGGCCATAACATACTGTAAATGAACTCTCTGTAATCTGATCCTACTTGTCCTGTACCCACCTGCTGGTTTATGTGTAATTCTGCTGTAAGTTACATGTGTACTGCATTCTGCCTTTGTCTTAGCTACTGTGCAATCTGTATGTCTTTACAGGTCTAGTTTGCACTATGTACAGTATATTAGATCATTATTGTTCTGCTCCTATTTACAATGCCTATTTATGTATACATCGTCTTATTGACTTATTGCCTGTGTATACACACCTGCGATCCCCTGTAAATGAGGCACAATAATTTATATTTGTATGTGACAATAAAGTAAAATTATCTAATCTAATATAATTTCACTTAGTTTTACCCAATAAATGTCTTTGAGTTAAAAGTATGTGAATGTGTGTAGAGGCAAAATATATTTTCCACATTTGTAATTTAACTGCAGATTATCAACATAAACAATTGCATACTGCTGTTGTTTCAGCACAAGTTGTAAGCCTCTGAAATGCCATAGAAGACCCACAAAGTCCAAATGGAAGCACAGTATACTGAAGTAGACTATCTAACTTCTATCTAAGGTTTCTTTTGTTCATGAGGTTATTCCTTAATGGATTCTGTCAGCAGCATTTAACCACATAAAGTGTTATGTAGTAATGAATACTGCCCATCTTCTTTACCAGGCATCACTTCTTCTTGAAACTGTAATAAAAATTAAGTCATTTGGTTTTAGCAGTGCTATTTATTTGGACCCAAGACTATCACATTTCTTATTTATTCCTCCATTATTCTTCCCATAACCTCCATTATAAACACAAGTGATGGATAGGTATTTTTACAGTTACTAAAATGCTTCAGTTTAGAACACAATTTCATATGGCATATTAAAATGTACCATGAACATGAAGAAATAACCGATTTGAAAAATACAGAACAAATCCTTTAAGACTTTTGTTGGGTTTTCCACTGTACTGTATAGCAATCTTTTTTTTTTTAGTTTTAAACCCCTGTTTTTTCCTCTCCAAGAATTCTTTCATAAGTTTTCAGTTCCACAACTTGTTGGTAGATGTCACCTGATATATTTAGTTAAAGTACTTCAGTAATAAGTGATTTGTTTCTTTGTTGCCATGCTGACAGCTTTGTTGTGAAAGATGTTGCTTTGCATTGCTGTGTGGATGCTTTGAAAAGCAATGTAACCAGCAATGTAACATTACACTGTCTGCATTTGTAATGTAAATTCTTACATCATCAATCAGTCTTTTTTCTTCTTCTTGTAGCTAGTTTTGCCGTACTGCACATCTGTACCTAGCAGAAGCATGAGTGAAAAGTAGTCCAAAAGAAAGTGAGGTATCAAGCATGTAAGCTAGTGAATGGGTGAAAGAAGTCTAGAAGAGCATATCATTTCATCATCAGTTTGAATTTAAAATTATCAGCTCCTTTTTAAAAGAAGATCATATTAAAATATTATATTCTGTAATATTTATTTATTATATTCTGCAGAATATTTATGACACAGTTTGACAGTTGGAAAAGATCACAATTGCTCCCGACAGTAGCTGTGAAATCTTTCTCAATGCATTTTGTGCTAGAAAATCAGCATATATATTGATATACATTAATCTTTTACATCTCTAGTTTCATCTGTAACTGCCAATTGCCTAACTTCTTCGGTCATACAGGTAGTGAGCTGCACTACAATATGCCTCTTGATTTAGAAATATGTTTAAATGCTTTTATTTGTCTTGGAAGTGATGCAAACACCATCTTTTTTTTCCTCCTGAAACTCTTAACAACTCCAGTTTATATTACAGGGAGCTTGTTAAAGATTAAATTATTCATTACATCTTCAAAAAATGATACAGTAAATGAGGACAAGAGTATGTTTTCTGGAAACTTTTTTACTTTTACCACTTTGAAGTAAGTTGCAAGTCTCAGATTTTAATTTGAATTTCCAAGGCTTTATTTTTTATTTCTTTTTCAATGTTAATTTCTTTGTCTAACTTTTCCAAGTTTTGTTATCTATGCATGTAACAGACTATTCATTCTATCATAGTTTAGATAGCTTGATAGACAATCTTGCTTTAAATGTTCTAGAGTAGTCAATGTGTTTAGAAAAATCTTAGTATAAATGAGCAGGCAAAAGAAGAACAAATTAGAGAATTGCCCATAATAACTTGTAGCATCACCATGCTGTTCTCAAAATATGCAGGCAAGACTCTGAAGGTTTTCACTTTCATGTAATTCTCTCTGGACCATCTGTCACAAGTTGTGAGCCCCTGTCTACTTGGCATGATGGCTTTCCTGCTTTGCCACTTCCCTTGTAGAATTAAAGCACCTTCCCTATTACCTTCTGCTACTAGACATTTGTTATAATTTACTTCCAGACTGTTGACTCAATCAGCTTTCTGGAGAATGATGGCTTTAAACTAGAACTGCTGATTAAGTGCCATTATCATGTGTGATTAAAGGCATTAAGATTTCTTTGATTAAATGTTTTAACGCAACCCTTAAATGCATTAATTTTCTCCAGTTAATTTGGCCACACTTCACATTTTATTAATAAAGCAGCATCAAAAATTCCAAGTCTATTGCTACTTATAGCCGGTCATCGGCACTTGATCATTTTCTTTGTTTTTTCTTGATGATGATCTTCATCCACACACACACACTAAAAGGGTTACCATTCCCTCCTTATAATACAAGAAAATAAAATGCCACAGAACTAAATAATACAGTATTAAATCAACAAGGAATGCAATTTGTTCCATATTTTTGTACACATCATTTAATATATATATAGTAGCTCTTCAACGTGCAGAGAATAACAAAAGAAAACTAAAATTCAAACCAGAAGAGTGAATATGTTTCATTTTCATGTCGTGCCAACGTTGCAAATGGATAATCACTGTACTATGAGTGAGATCACGCATCAGCATCTTCCTTGCAATTATGGTGTGGTGACACAATGATGTATTAAAAATATCAAGTATAAAAAAACCCCAAAAAAGTCCTATTTTGCTATAGAGCGGAACATTCAGAACATAACTGTACATGCAGTGCACGGTACATTACTGTAGTGTAATGTCTGCTAATCCAAGTCTGCATGTAAAAGATGCTGTTGAGGTTTCGGTCTGAGTGGGAGACAGAATGTTAGTGGGTCAGCCTTGTTGATGGCAATGAATATGTTTCCTATCAAGCTTTTTGGGTCGTTCATGGAGGGATATCTAACCTGATACAGCACAGTGCAGGTGTTACTCTTGTCCAGGCAGGTAACAAGCAGAGGACACAGAGTGGAATCGCTCGATTCCTTATACATCATTCAGACATTCCCCCAAAGCAGGCATGGTAAGTTGTTGTTGTTTAATTAATTGTATGTTACCTCCAACTTACAGGGAAAACCTGGTGATTAGTGGCAGGATTGGAACTCTAGCCACTGTTTATATAAAAAAAAACACCTTGCGCTGTTCCAGTATGGTGGTGAGGAGTCAGCCATTGCACAACTGCACTCGGGTCCCAATCTGGGTGGTTCATTATGTTGTGGGTGCGACAACGTGTTCTATCAACAGATGTTCCCAACCTCTCTCTCTCAACTGTAGCCAACTGTTGTTTCTGTTACACAAAACAGTTCAATAAACTAACTAGAATAATTTAATATACTTATGCAAGTGATTCTTAAAACTGCTTTATATTAGAAATTAATACGTGAAACTAAATAAATTGAAATGAATATGCAGTTAATTTAAATTAAACCTTTAATTGTACTATTAAGCATGATTATATTTTTTAATTGAACATCAGCCCTACTCTAAATCTCTTCTTGTAGTCAATTTAGTTTAGGAGTAGTAGCTATTTTTATGGTCAAGGGTCAAGGTCACTTCTTCAGCTACAGGAATACCAAACTCCTTCAAGCAGATCCCAGTGCATCCTTCAGCTTTCAGTAGCCCTTAAAGGGTCAGGTCTCTACAGCAGTTACTCAGTTTCCCATTCCCTTAAATGGATACCATGGTCCCTATCACCAAATACCTTAACCAAATACCCATATATACTGTAGAATTAGTCCCCTTTCCATTTCTCATTGGCCTAGCAATTAAATGACTAACTTAGTGTATGCTTTCAAAGGTAGAAACCATGTGCATCCACTTGTTGGACAGGAGATTGCTTTTCATGGTTTCTCAGCTCTTCTAATTAAAGGTCAGACATTGTTTCAATCCTATGGTTGTTCTGGTCTTAGAAAATATTGCATATTTAATTATATTAAGGGACACATTGTTAGGCTGCTATGACAGGCTGTTGGGTATGTGTGCGAGCGTGTGTCTTGTGCAAGACTGCTGCGCAGGGTAGTTCTTGCCTGCTTCATAATGCTAATAATTGGGTTGAAAATAATGTATATATTATTTTCGTGCTTTCTTTGCCAGTTTACACCTGGCTCAAATGTTCAGATGCTGCTTCTATGACTACCTTGCTTGTTGTTTGTTTAGTAAAAGGTAGAATAAACATCTTAAGGGCAAAAGCAGAATATAGTCAGTGGCAAACTAAATTGTGTTTAATCAGTAGATCAGTTGGACTAGAAAATACTTGAAGTCAGGACAAAACAAATTAAAAACTAATAAACCTTGATAAGAAACTGCTTAAGAAACTTTCTTTTATTGAAGGCTCTGGCATCAAAAGACTAGACCTGCACAACATAGACTATTCCCTCAATGAGCCATGGAATCAATACAACACATGAGGAGGCAACATACAACTCAAGAATCCAATGGACCAAAATAAAAGGAAAAATATGTTTTCACTTGACAGCAGCTAGTGCTGGAATATTATCCTAGGCGCAATCCACAGTGCACTGTCACTAGAAAAATGTCTAAATAAATTGAATATATTACACACCAAATATATAAAACTGTTTACAAACACAACAATGAAAATTAATAATAAACTTAAAATGTACACCTCCAATCAATCCCCCAGATGATATATTCAGTACAGTGTCTGTGAATTTTGAAGCGCAGTGAACATTTTTATTGATACAAAGATGAGATGGATTGTTCCCTTTTTAAACAGCTTCGTGTAACACCGCTTGAACCACAATCCCCTACCGTTAGTATACAGAAGTTTTTTTTATAGCCTTGAGAGTCGTCCTTGAAGAGCATCAACTATAGGTATTTTGAAAATGCTCAGTGCTGTCCATGTACATGATGGCAGGGCAAATTCTTCTTGGCTGTGCTATGCAATTCAGAAAAAAATGTTCCCTTGCTGCTGGAGATGTTTACGTTGATAGAAAAATCAAAAGTCCCATTGTATCCTCTTCCGGTTTTTATATTTACAGTCACAAACTACAATTCCTATAAACCCCTCTGTAACTGTCCAAACCTTGTTTAAAGCCAAACACCCCATATTTACAACCTAGGAAGTCAGCATTATAAAAATAAACATTTACTTAACATTAAACAGGACATACTAAAAAATGGGAAAACCCATATGTGGCAATGCTACAACTTATTCTTTGTTTTGTTGGAGTTCCAAAATGTTTAACACACACACATTTTTTTAATATCTTACTTACCTCCTTATAGTTTGTATTGATGGCCAAGAAAAAAAAATCATCTCACGTTTTCATGCAGAACAGGTAAAGAACAGTTTCTGATACAATATAAGTCTGTGTCAACCAAAGCTGGACATAAGCAAATATGAAAAATCCATTAAAAATCTCGTACTCGTGTTACATAATCCATATCTGAAGTCATTGAGTTGTATGTTCACAGTGTTCGAAACACATGTATTTTTTCAAATTGCTAAATAAGTCACTTGCAGAAAACACTGCTGTGAACTGAAACACAACACACTCAGACACTGATCACAACCCCAGTAACAACTTATTAATTGGCTGACATTGCAGTTCATGTGATATATGCAGTGCAAAGAGAGACATGTATAACCAATGACTGATAGTTAAGAAATGCAAGCAAAAACATGATCAGAAAGAGAATTATGGCTTGTACCTGTGCATATCTGAGATGCTTCAACAAAGCAAAAGGTACCAGTGCACTAAATTACATGGCTTGCTAATAAATAATTACTAGTACTCGTGTGTGTACAATGATATTTGAAGTATTTTTCCCATGCTAAAAATACCAGGATGTAGATCCTTATTGAGTTTTTTACAATTGCAGTAAAGGAAGGATGTGCACACTGCAATCACACTGCGAATATCAGGTTAGGATTAAGATAACTAGCAGATTGAAAATAAAAAATGAGAGTGAGCGAGTTTAAAAATGCAACAAAGAGAGGCTGTATTCAAGCTGCATTTTAACAGCAGAACTAAGAAGAGGAGGTGAACATCTGGAATTCATCTAGAAAGCACAAAATGGAAGGGTCAACTCCCAGCACCACCTTAATATGCAACCTTGAGGAAGGTGATGTGATCACCATTTGAGAATGTGCAACACATGTCTCAATAGTTTATTGTACTATATATAGGGTACTGGTCAAAAGTTTTAGAACTCATGAAATCAAAACATAGAACAAATAAACAATGGCAAAATATTCAAGGAATCATTAAGTGGACAACATTTTATTCAAATTTTTGATTCACCAAAGTAGTCACCTTTTGCTGATATAACAGTCAAACACACATGTGGAATTCTTTCTATAAGGGTAATCAAATATTGGTCAGAAAGATCCTCCCAACACTGTTGCAGCCATTCTGACAAAAGGGTTGCACTTGTAGGGTGCTTTCCTTTTACCCTTCTGTCCAGTTCATCCCAAACTGACTCAGTGGGGTTTAAGTCTAGAGACTGTGCTGGGCAGTCCATGTTTTGAGATGTACTCCCTTGTTGTTTTCTTTTGATGTAGTCTTGGCATATTCTGGAGGTATGTTTTGGGCTGTCTTAGTTTGTCCTTTAAGGAATGGCTTCTTACTGCCACTCATCTTGTTAAACCTGCAACACAAAGTCTCCTCTTCGCAGTGGAAACCAAGAGTTGCTTTTTTCGACTACTGTTATGCTGTGCTTGAAGCTGTTGTGCTGTGAGGCACCTATCATGCAAGCTGGTGACCCTCAGAAACTTGTCTTGTGATTGAGTTGTAATTTTGGATTTGCCAGATCTCTTCCTATCTTAGTTTCTTCAAGTTTCTAATTGCCTTTGGATTGTCTGACACTTTCATTTAGAGAAATTACAGAAAAAAAATCAAAGGCCTACACTTCTAAGGGTAATATTGTTTTGTCCCTTTTCATTTGTTAATTGCCATCTTTTGCCATTATTACTGGGAGTTACAACTTTTTACAATGTAATATTGTCCAAGTAGTTCTTCAGAGGGTGTTGTAACACAGTCTGTTCCATCTCTGCTTTAAGATAGACAGAGGGCTTTTAAGTAATCAGCATAGGTTTAGACACTTCTTCAGCTGGCAAGGGTTAATTTAATATAATGGCTGCAGAACATCTGTAGGTTATTTACAATATTATGAAATTTCCTTTTTTCGTTTTTTTTTTTTTAACCTAAACTTTAAATTTAAACCTCTGGCAGTTTACTGCATACCTTTTCATCATTTTAGGCCACACATTGTATCACATTTCGACTGATTAAATTTGAAGACAAAATGGAAAAACGAGGTGTTCTAAAACTTTTGACCAGTGGTGTATATAACACAATTCTTTGGAATGGTCTTAAAATTAAAAGCCTTTGTTTAAAATACATATTCTGAAAGGATTTTAGAAATTCTAATGAATCTTACTTTCATAGAATCTGTACCTTTCTGTTTACATGTGTAATGTTTTTAAATGTCTGTGCCATTTGTTTCTTTTGTAAAATAACCTAACTAGTTTCTTGTAACTACTGTATATTGCATTCATAGTACGCCAAAGTAAACTTTGGAAAGTTCAAAATGGTCCCAGGAATAGGCTTAGGTGTGTTTAGGTAATGATGCATTTGTTGAACTGAGCCATTATTCTGAGAGCTTAAGTATTATAATGTACTTAAATGTGGAGGTTCCTAGTTTCTGTTTATATATACATTTTTTATGCAACCACAAAACAATGATTCAGGCTTGAACATAGTGCTAAGTAAGACACGGTGCTGGATTTCATTCTTTTAGTTAAAGGATAATTTCCTTAAGCTAAAACCCCTTTATTTTAGTTAAATTCTATTTCAAATTATTGCCTTTATTTCTCACAGTATAGTACACTGAAAACTGTTTTTTGCTAGTACCACTAATACATAAATATCAAAAGTACAGCAGCAATATAGGACATAATGGTTCAACAATATAGTGTAGCAGACACTACATCATATTGCCTTTGCATTTAAACAACACAAAGGCAACACAATATTTAATAAGTAATAAATATGCAAAGTGAAATTTTATAAGTATAAATATCAGTTACTGATGTTATGACTGTGTAGATAGATCAAAAGAACCCACAAAGCAGTATTGGCACACCAACTGGGCAGCACCATTTAATAGATAAACAAAAAACAAAAGCATGCACTGGGGCACCACATCAATAATGGCCATGATTAGCCCAAAACACTAGACTCTCCATCTGGAGCAAAAGGCTTCCTGCACTTTGGAGCCCTTGACTATATGAGGGTGGGGTTAGAATGAGATGCCATCCTCCAGAGATGGAGTCTGACTGGAAAGGGGCAGAACCTGATCTGGGAACCATGAGTGGGGTGAAGTGTCCTCCCTGGATGTCTTCTCTGCACTGCAGATAAAAGAGAAGGTACATTTAGTGACAGGGCCTTGTAACAGTGTACAGTAATCCCTCCTCGATCGCTTGGGTTGCGTTCCAGATCCCCCCGCGATAGATGAAAATCTGCGAAGTAGAAACCATATGTTTGTATCGTTATTTTTATACATTTTAAGCCCTTATAAACTCTCCCACACTGTTTATAAATATTCCCCGCAGAGATATACAGCATAATCCCTTTATATTCTCTTAGATATTAGGTAAGATTCATTGAAATTATGTATATAAACACACTGTTTATATACAGTAAAACCTAAATATTATTTTAAAGATATCGAGTGTCTCCGATATCACATATGTTACAGCCATTACGATAGACAGGCCACCAGCAATAAATACGTACAATGCAAGAAAAATACTATACAGTAAATGTGTGTACAGTGACATTAAATGTACGTACATGTATTAAGTACTGCAAGTAGAAAATTAATTATGGTTACTCACCAACAATGATATGATGACTTGTCCGATAACAATGAGTTTAATTTTACTGCACAACAAAGGAGAGCGTTACAGTTCTTCTAAAGGAGCCACTTCAGGCGATTATGTAGCACTGCCGTTGTTCTTCTTCTGGCAGTCTTCAATCCAAATCCCTAAAGCAGATTCCATCCAGACTACTTACTGCCTTATTACATCCACTTACAACTCATTTGCACCCTGGTTAAAAGGACACTGCAGCTGTAGATCTTATATTCCTTTCCTACTTTTTAAATAAAAAGAATCGTAGCCTCATTGATGCTGTAATGGCGTCCTACAGCAGTGTAGCTTTTCCCTTCCTTCAACAAATCCAAAACGTTTACCTTTTCGGCAATCGTTAACATCTTCTGTTGGCGCTTGGGCACAGCCCCTGAAGCAGCAGCAGGAGCAGATAATTTTGGAGCCATAATGAAGGGCTTGACTATGCACAATGATAAACACAAAAGAGCACAAAAGTTAACTCTTTACACAGCGAAACACGTTGATGCTGAATAAGCGAGACGAGACTTCCTGGTTAACACTGCATTCAGCACACAGGAACTTAACTGCGTGCTCTGATTGGTTAGCTTCTCAGTCATCCACCAGTAGTGTCCCTTGTATGAAATCAACTGGGCAAACCAACTGAGGAAGCATGTACAGGAAGTAAAAATACACATTGTCCGCAGAACCCGCGAAGCAGCGAAAAATCTGCGTTATATATTTAGTTATGCTTACATATAAAATCCGCGATAGAGTGAAGCCGTGAAAGTCAAAGCGCGATATAGCGAGGGATTACTGTATAACATTTGCCAGACAGAACAAGCAACAACCGGACAATACAAGTAACTGATCTACAGAATGCTCACAGATTTTTTTTGGTAATCGGGGAATCCTAGCAAGCTGACAATGTGTTGTGTTGATCATCTTTTCATTTTTTTGGTGCTAGCATCTGATTTACATACAGTATAACTTCTGTTCTCTCTCTTTCTCTCTTCCTGTTTGTACCATAGAGTAAAACAAATTAACACTGAAGAACACCAAACCACCAAGGATCCGCTCGTGTCTGTTGGATGCCTGTTTGTTGCCTGAAATGCTAGAGGAGGTGAGAACTGAAGTCCTAGGGACACTGGGGAGCACTCACATGACTTGGCCAGCGGAGGCAGAGAGGAGCTACATCGACGCAAACAGCGCCCCCTCCCCGAAGAAAAGTTGGCGATGTGTTTGAGTGTGACGTGTAAGCAATATAGTGCTTGTAGATGTGCACTTGGAACCTGTTCACATGGGAAGTCTCGTGTAAGCCGCGCTCCATCAGTCTTAGAAATTAGAGACCGTAGCTGCATAGGCCAGGTGCAGCATCTGCTTCTTGAGCGGAAGAAACTGTTGTCTGTCTGTCTGTCTTAGCATTTAATCTTGCACTGCTCTAACTTAGTATTACGTAATCTCTCTCACACACCCACACACAAATATGAGTGTGTGGGTTTGTGATTTGCATAAGGGTTTACCTAATGCAAACCCATACACCAGTCCTTTCACTGGAAAAATGTTGTGGAGGCCCAGTAACCAGCCTGTCTGACAAAGGTAATGTTATTGTAAGGACAACCTAAATATTATTTTCAGAACTAAGCGTATATACTGTATATCTTTCTTGTAGCAGATATGTCACACTGTTTCTTTCTCGCCGCCAAACTTATACTGCTGGAGGTATTTTGGTCTGTTCTGGGGACAGGGGGAGGGTGGGAGTGGTTCATAATTTTGTATAATCATGGTGACCACATTATTTGATTCCCTAAGTGCAGTGTGGAAACAGTGGGTGGACAAGGTGGAGGCTTTTATTTGATAATCATATTTTTTTTATTTTACACTGAGTTCAATATTATGTGTAGGGCCATAGGGTACAGAGGTTAGACATGTCCATTGATGTCTCCCATCACTTTTTAAGCTGTGCAAATTTCTGCCAGAATATGAAGATGGCCTGTAGCTTTATATTCCTACTAATTACTTTTAATGCTGTTGGGCTCTGGAGGAGTTAGGCTGGGTCGTAGTGTTGCATTTCCCTTACTGCTATATTGCGCTTCTGGGACGGTTACTATCTACAGGCAGGGAGTAGCTTACTTTAACTCCGGATATACAGTGCCTGTCAAAGGATACAGTGTAATGGAAAAAGTGAAAATGTTCCAGAATATTACCATGTGTATCAGGGGCTACGCACATGAGGAATTCAGATTAGAGTACTTTATGTGTATCAAATTTTAATGATACATCACTCTGTGTGTGACCAGAGCTGTAGGCGTTTTTGATAAATAGCATAACCATGACAGCCACATTCTGCACTATAAGGGACCTGGGTTGCCTGCCTTATGTTTGGAGGCCTGTCTTATCTTTGTGATAGAAAAGCATGTCTTCATAGTGAAAGACTTGTTAATAAAGTAACAATTTGTTGTTCATGTTGTGTACATAATTTTCCTGGAGCTTCTTCACTGCTCATATTTTTAAGCTAACTCCATCATCATAAACTGAATGACGACATAAAGCATCATCTGTCTGGGGCAGATCATTCTCATTGGTTTCTTTCTCTACTTTAAACTCCCAGATCTCATTTGACAGGTTTACTGCTTTCTTCCATTTTTGTGGTCACTGATGGAATCATACTCATACCTTATGGTTATAGAGATCAAGTTGGATACATGGTTTACATCAAAACGTTTTTAGTCCTAACTGCCAGTAAGATGAAAGGATTTGGATCAGGATTCAAATCCAAAGGTATCTTCTCTGGTAAAAAGGCATGGATTGATTTGACTATGAAATGTTTGTCCTTTGCCTGTACAAAAAGTCTTACACTAATAAGCGATGAAACAAATGACTGAAATAGATGATAGAAGCCAAACAGGACACCAGAAAGCCATATGACCATGTGGTCTCCTGTTTTGAATGTGTGCAAAGTGCTGCTTTAGACACTGCACCTCATTCCAACAAGATACTAGCAGACAGAAAAGGCTCCATTTTTTTGTTTCCATGTAGTGAAATTCTGATTATAATGGGATACCTGATAGTCCAGTTTGTTAGGAAATAGGAAAGAGGGACCAGCCCAAAGTGTAATAATTTCAAATGTCCAGAAATTTCAGATGTTACATGACTTTGGTTGAAACCTTGCTGTTAGGAAGAAGAGGCAAACGTGTTTGTAGAAAAATGGCTGGAAGTAACGAGGGAGACCTGCTTTGATGTCGTTTGGTTTCGAGTGGGTGGGTGGTTGAGCCACCTCAGCTTGTTGACACATCTTAAGTATTTTCTTTAGTTAAGTCAAGTCTTTGTTTTATGTTTGGCTGTTTTATTTATATTCCGTGTTCTTCTTATTGGTTCTTCCCCGGTTTGCTTTATTATTTAAAATAAATACCCATTTTTGATACCTTTGACTTCTGTGCATTATTGCAGGAATGGAAAATCACTGCAAGGACACCTTGACTTATTTCACCAGGTAACAAAACAGTTAGAAATTTAATTTAAAAGTGGTAACCTGATACCCCTAGTGGTGTTGCATAGGGTTAACAAAAAAACTGCACAGTGCAAATGTTTAACTTCCGTGCACAGCTTCTTGAAATCCTTTTTTTTTTGCAATTTATCAAACGACACATCCTGACGTCACACAGGTCTAAGACTTTAAAAAATGACTTCAGAATTGCATGTCTTTTGGAGCCTGCACTTGAGTTCTTCCAATTTAATCAAGATTTGCCCCCTTTTCTATCATGTAAAGAAGAGTTTGACAGCTGCTTTTCTGAAAATGATGGGGATGATCAGTTATAAACACTGAACATTATTCAACTGAGCAATTTCTTAAAACAAATACAGTTGAACCTCGAGTCACGACCGTAATTCGTTCCAAAACTCTGGTCGTGACCCCTAGTAATTTACTCCATAGGATTGTATGTACAGTAAATACAATTAATCCATTCCGGACCATATGAGCTGTATGTAAATATATATTTTTTAAGATTTTCAAGCACAAAAATAGTTAATTATACCATTGAATGCACAGTGTAATAGTAAACTAAATGTAAAAACATTGAATAACACTGAGAAAACCTTGAACAGAGAAAACTGACCTTGCAGTCTCTTTAAAAACAAGCCCGGTGCATTCTTTAACTGCCTTCTTGTGCTCTCTTGCTCGCTCACTCTTTTTCGCTTGCTGCACAGTTAGAGACTGAACACGTGCATAAATCATCGGCGTTTACAAACCGGAAGGGAAAACTGGCTTGAGTGTGTGGTCATGAATAGATGCAAAAGTTTGGTTAACTTTTTAGTCGTAACCCGATTTGTACGTGACCCGAGGTTCCACTGTACATAGAAAGCCTGACCTAGCGGTGCTAAAGGGTTGGAAGAAAAGCCACATTTCTGTATTACTTAACCGCTGAATTTCTGTTCTATACCTAACAAAAAATTTCATTACACAGCGTATTACAATAAGGGTGGAACAAAGGCAAAGTGCTTGCTGCTGCATCCTCATTGCTGAATTTATCTGTGAGAAATTCCAACATTATTCCCATGTTTGTTCCCTCACATCAGTCTGATTTTACCTGACATTTCAAAAATGCAAGTGTTACACATGCTGCTTATTCTAAGTTGGCTACATTTGGATGATTGTGCCTAGTAATAGATGAATATATTGCCTAGGGCTGGTTCCTGTCTTTAGCTCTGCATGCAGCTTTCCTGCAACTCAATGATGGGAAACATAGTTCAGAAAATGGACAAATCAAATTGCAATAAGATAGAGATAATAGAGTAAGAGGGTGTATTTGAAAGGGTTTAGCAACCTACAACGGTTTGCAGTTTGACTGGTGGCACAAAACAGACCCATGTGAGTAAAAACTGAGTAATATTCCTTTAAATTAACTTTGTGTGCTTGTCCTTTGATAAAACAAAAAAATGACAGGAAAAAAATGTTAATCATGGATTGATCATTACAAACAGAAGATTATGTGGAAACCCATAAAAAGAAACCATACATACTGGAAGGGATGAAGAAATGGTAATCGAACGGTAGTCAAATAACATGAAAAACGTATGTGAAAAAGGAAAATGTTAGTAGTAACTTATGTGGTAACACATTACTTGGAGATTAAATACATTTCATGATCATGCATCATTTTGTTTTCGTTGAATTTATTAATATCGTATGAAAAAAAAAAGCCAATGCCAATATCCATACTAACCAAAACCAAACGGCTGACCCTTACAAACACAACAATCTAACTATTGTAATTTTTTTAAAGTTATAATTTAGAAATTGTCCACCTGAAAAAACAATCAGTGAAAACTTTTCTTTAAATAGACATAAAAGGTACATTTAAAACATTTTTAAAATCAGGTAACAAAATACTGTCCTCACAAATAATTTTTGTAATAAAGACAAAGATCATTTTTCTAATGATGGTCAGGGTGCATAGCTACTGTCTGTGATTTAGGCCCTAAAGTTTGCAATGCTTCATAAAAGCTCACAGTAAAGGATAAGATGTGCGCATGCTAAGACCTAAATCTCATTACCATAAGTATCTATTTACAGTGTTAAGATTTTTTGATCAAAAGAACTGAAATGGACCACAAGAGCAATCGCATGTATTGGTCGTTGGCCATAGTAACTGGAGCAGGAGCATACTGATAAATGAATTATGTACTAGAAAAAAATGAAAGTACATGTGAAACTAAGACAGACATTGAGTATTTATACACCAAGTAAAACACTAAGAAAGATGAGATGACAGGTAGATCTCAAATTTTCATTTTTAAGATGGTTTACCTGCCTGCAGCATACATGCACAAAAGACATTTCATTTACCAGTCACTACAGTTTTGCAGTAAATCTTTTTTTCAAGCCAAGAAGCTCAAAGTATATTCACTGTTCTGAGTTTTACAAATGCAAGGACCCTCTTATTTCAGATAGACATGTTAGAACAGAATTAAACTACTAATTTTAAGGATTAGAAAAGTAGATTTTAACTTTTGGCACCATTGTATATAATACATACTAAATCAGGGTTTTTCTTAAACTGATTTTAAGTTTCACTGTGAATGATGCTATGTAATGTTAAAATGTGTCTTATACAGCACAAAATATTTGAAACTTAGTGTCTTACAGTCTGCATAGTACAGCTATAAAGGCAATCCCATGCAGTATTTAACTTTTAGCGGAATAGGCTTGTAAGTTTGCCAAGCTCATTTTCAAATCAAAAAAGTGAAGAATTTGGTTTCTTCATTGACACCTAATGCCATAGTTTTAAAAAAACATTGAAATATATCGAGCCACCTTCCCTTGACAAGGAAACTCATTTTGTTCTGAACATTCATTTATGCTGTCCATTGTGGCAACATTTCTAGACCAGTAGGACAAGCGCTGTGCTTATGCGACATGTGAGTGCCCGTATTCACCCTTTAAGTTTCACTGTTATAAAGGTGCTGTATTGTTGCTATACTTCTAACTGTATATACTAAGCTTCTGAACAAGAATTCTTTTTTTTTTTTTTAATAAAGGACTTTGCTAGAATGTCATGATATCTTCTAACTCCACTTCACCAGACCAGGGTGCTGGAGCCAATCCCAGTTAGCACAGAACACAAGGCAGGAACAAACCCTGGGCAAGGCTCAAGTCCATCACACACTTTGCCAGTTATAATAAGCTAAAGGTCATATTGACCCTACTAAGTAGGAACTGCAATCAAAAATATTTTATTTACTTTATATCAGCTTACCAACAATAAAGTAAGAATCACGCAAACCTTTACAAACCTACATATTAATAAATTTCATGATAAAGAATGTACTTTGAAAGAATATCATTCCTCATTTTACAGAAGTAATGTATAACCTCCTAGTGTGTTGTAATCCATAGCTGCCACCACGCAAACAAGGGCTAGGTAGTGTCAGTGTGTCTGATGAGGTGTATTTTTATTCCCTCAAAACATCAGACATACTCAGCGGGGCTAAAAAATCAATGATAACACCTTCAATTGGACTCTCCACCTGCCAGAGTTTGGCCAAATTTACAGAATAAAAAACCATTAAGACTTTTTTTTGTCCCTGGTTTGCATTGATCATACTGCTTCCTTAGGCAGATGCTTAACAACAAGCACATAAAAATGACAATGATACAATCAGTCAATCAAGCTTTAAGTGCTTCTAACTTATTTCTTTCTTCCCTCTTCATCATTCTTGTCTCCAAACTGTGGAATGCTGCACTCCACAATATTGTCAGATTTCTCTTTTGAACAACTTCAATATATTCATCCTACCATTTTTCACATTTCTCAGATTAAAATCAAGATCACATAAAGCATTGGTTGCAAGGCAGAAATCATTCCCTGGATATGTCATGCCAATCAATCCTTAACTATATTATTTAGGTAATGATTCGCTTCTTTAGCTGGCTGTTGTCATTCAGACTTTATTTTTATTTTCATATCATGCATTGTCTGATCTTGAGTAAATCTAAGTACTGAAATAACTTCACACACTTGACGTTCTCTGCCTCTACTGTGATATTTAGCTCATTTTCAAGTCATTTTACCCCCATGCCAGAAACTCCCATGGGTTTTAATAGATTCTTTTATTCTTCTTAACTATAAGATAGTTCAGATATAAATTCTGTAAGCTGAAATGAGCATGGAATTCATGAAAATGTATGGAAGAATTTGTTAAAATAATTACTGCAAGTGAACTTTTCTCAGATGCAGAGCTCTTCCTCCAGTAAATGAATACCTGTTGCTAAGGTTACCGTTAGTCTGCCTTGTCTGCTCTTCATTGTCGAAGCAAAGGACACACCGTAGAGTGAGCTATATTTAAGTCAGGAGTGTAAAAGTTGAACGAATGTCATGAAGAAACAAAAGTCTTAAACAAATCTGTGACATTTGTGTGTGCTACAAAGTGAGACTGTGTGGATATGCTTACATTAGTTCACTAGGGTTTATTTTATGTAGCTCCTTAAGTACTGAGCCTAAACACAAAGCAGCTTACATTATAGGGCAAAGCAAAAAAAATGCACCAAGTGTGCTCAGTTGGGGACAAAAATGGAAATATTTCTAAAGCATGCACAGAAAAGTTGGCACTGGTACCTTACAATTCCAGTGTATAACACACTGGACGCTGGCTGTGCAAAGATTGCATCCTTTCTCTGTGGATCTTAAGAGAGGTTGGGAGCATGCGCTTACTTTTTTTTTACAGCTTGTTGCCACACAACGGGTGACATCTCAGCACCACACTAGAACAGTTTTTTTACGGTGGCCGGAGTCCCATTCCTGCCACCAATCTCCTGCAGGGCTGGATGCAGATTAACATTATACCCATGACGAAGCAATTACAGAGCCCAATGGAGTAGAGTCACTTCAGGCGTTTATGGGATTCGAACCAGCAATCTTCAGATTGCAAGGTGTGCAGTGCAGATCCCTAGCCTCAGAGCCACCACTCCGCCCATTAGGGATCCTTATACTGTATATTCCAAAAACAGGCCGACTACTGATTCAAAATTGGCATGATCTAGCTTATACCCTTTGATTGCCACCTCATCCATGTTTTCTACCTGGTATTTAATGCTGCAACAATAAATTCTGGCCTATCTTGACCCTTGATAGGAACAAGAGAGAACAGTTATGAATGAAAATGTCCATCATACTGTAAAAATATAAACCATGCCCCATCTTATTAACTGTACTACTTTATATAGTCTGTTTTATGTATGCAGTATGTTAAATCTTCATGTTCTTGATGAACTGCTTTGGTCATTTTGAAAGGCACTGCAGCTTCATGATCCTAAAATGGTTTAAGAGGGTAAGATGATGGATGGACTACATAATATATTATTATATCAATAGATGGACTTCATTGATTGAGATTATAGGATGCCATATCACTCTTGCCATGAAGTTGTACTATGCATTAACATCCTGCTCGCTAATGGATACTTTCTGGTAACCTCTGAACTACGCCTATATCAAATATCTACCCAGACCTCACCCTTGCTGACCCACAGAAGTAATCAATTTTGTGAAAATTGCTAAAGATGGCCAAACATCCATCCATTATTCAACCCACTATATCCTAACTACAGGGTCACGGGGGGTCTGCTGGAGCCATTCCCAGCCAACACAGGGCACAAGGCAGGAAACAAACCCTGGGCAGGGTGCCAGCCCACCTCAGGATGGCCAAACAGCCCATATGATATTATATTATATGCAGATGTGATAATTAACAGAGACTCATGAAATATAGTATCTAATTTTGATTTGCTCCAAGATGTGTTAGATTTCTCCAGAGATCTGTCAGATGTATTTAATCTCTCCATTAAGCCTCAGTCAGCTTTGGTTTAATGAAGATCTGTGAGAGAAATGACATATCTCTGAAAGTCATGAAGAGAAGCCTCACAAAATGACCACTTTTTCTATCTGTTCATTTTTTGTATAGTAAGTGACCAGCCATTCTGCTTTGCATTCAAGTGTCAGTGCCAGCTTTAAAGTCATAGTTGCTGTATACATTTTCTTGTAATTCAGCAACACTGAAGATGTGCCATCAACATCTCCTTACTAAGCACTGGCTTTAACTTGGCAGCCTCAGGTGTATTAATTAGAAACATGCAAATAGCTAACCAGAGTCTCTTATTGCACGTTGAGGAGAGCCAGGCCAAAGAACAACCTGTCTAATTGCAGAAATAATGATGTGCCACCCAGGCTCACTTGTGAATTGTTATCAGAATATCCCTGACTTATTGTTATTTATCCAAAAATGCCATTGGATGGTTTACAGTTGCCCATCTTGCTAATTGTCACACAGAAACTGAATTCAGCTCATTTCAATCTGCTGTCAGTTATTGTTGAAGCTGCTAAATTCAACCAATTTTTTTGTTTACACCTGATGTTCTTGTGAGAGAAAACAAATTTGAATAGACTTTTTAAAATTGTGCTTTTCAGCAGCTTAAGAGTTATGAGCTCTGTTTCAGATCACTTGATGTTGGGCCATATAGTTTAGTACATACATTATCTCCTTGGGAGCTTCACTTCCAAATAACTC